>NC_086361.1:16773030-17073030 GCF_036324505.1 Eleginops maclovinus
GTAAAGTTACAGTGTTGCTATGTGCTGGTATTTATGCAGACTGCAGCTCACTGTAACCCCCTCCGCGCGGCAGATTATCGGACCAAACCATTGCCGCAGTTCAGGTTTAAGCACCTGTCACATGAGGCTTTACCATTGCAAATCACCGTCAACCATCAGAGCTAAGTATGTTTACTTTTCTACACTGCAGGCGTATATCGCACCAGCCCCTGCGGACCCTGCCACAGTGCAGCTCTCAGTGAGATGAGCTGCCAAATCGCATCGCCACCCCTACAGAGCAACTGGCAGCATCGTCCACTGCCTGCAATGGCGTTGTAGCGGCTGTAGTGTGTCCAAACCTTTCTGTAGTGGTAAATCCATACCGGACAATTTACGAGCGTGGGAGAGAAATGTTTTTATCGGAAGCTTTTGCAACAACAGCATCCATCTTTCCAACGAGTTTAGCCTCTGGATTACAGTTTGTTTGTATCAAGCGTCAACCGAATCCGGAGCCATGAATGTAAGTCTGACTCTTTTGTTTTTGTAACATTCAAGCACCACCGTTGTGGTTTGCGGTTAACAGTTAACTTAGTGTTTTGGTAATCACAGAGAAGGGTTAGTCATTACTCTTTGTGCCCATGCATACATGCACAGGAGGAAAAATGTGCATGGATAAATGTTTAACAGTGTCAGAAACCTGAGCTGTCATGTTGTGTGCGGTGTGGCTGATGTGCGGCTCTGGCTGTTTGTCTGATCCCTCTGACACAGCGTTAAAGCCTCGATTCCATCTTTCATCCTTCACCTCTAACTTTATTTATCTCCGTAAGATATACTCCAGCACAGGATGTTACTCAAGTTTAAACGTTTTTTTTGTGTTTTTTTTTTTATTGCACAGGGATTTTACATTGGCGTTATCATTGACCAGCAAGAGTCCAGCAATGTGGATAATGAATATTGAACCGGGACATTAGGTTTCAGCCACTACTGCTGCTGCTGCTGCTGCTGCATCCATACCATTCAGCACAACAGAGATGAATGGATACTCTGTGTCCCAGATGATATTTTGTACCACAATTTATCATCCTTTTTATGTTGTGCATTCTCAAACATGATTAAACATTTAGTGGCTGTAGGTATAGAATATTTAACTACTGTACTAGCCCTGTACGCTGCTCTAATGCAATAATATTGTAATGGTGGGTGAACTGCAAATCTCTTAGTTCATGAAATGTTCTATTTTTGTCCCTTGGATGCTATCAACACATTTGTGTTGCATCCAATAGCATTTTCTCTTTGCAGTAAAGGTTTTAACTACCGTACGATGCTTTTGTGTGAGGGATGGCATTTAGCAAGAAGCAGCATAATGTCAGGGATGGTGTTGAGAGCTGTGGGATATATCAGCTTATAAGGGTCACAGTTTACTATAGAAAACAGAGGGAGTGGGAGAGAGAAAGGATAAGGAGAAAACAACACTATTTCCTGCAGCATAGCACCAGTTTAAATATTAAGTGCTGAAACACTGACACTGTCTACAGTACTTGATTGATTTGAGAAGGTAAACTGTGCTGCAGTTCTGAAAAGACAACATAATCAGAGTGCTTTTAGAGTCCTGTAGCATTTCATAACTAATCCACTTGTACTAAGAGCTTTTATAATTCATACATCAGCCTCTTTGCCTCACATGTTTCTAAATATTGTTATTGATGTAATGTGAAAATGATCTCTTTTAAGCCTTGTACTTAAGAGTGTCTGGGACCTTTAAGTGTATTTGCCATTACTGTGTGGATGTTTAATAGGTCTCTTTTTATCTTTATAACTTCTCTTTTTCTCCCTGCAGGTATGAATGGGCCTAAATACGATAACATCAAGTGGATCTGATTAGGCTGCGCAGCGGTATGTCAAATTAGACTCCTCACTTCCAGATTGTAATGAGGCCACGGAGATGCTGACACCCCCTCTGAATCCAAATACATCATCATGCTGAAGACGGAGGCCTCGGGGGAGAGGACCTGCCTCCGGAGTGCCTCCCCCCACCGAAATGCCTACCGAGCTGAGTTTCAAGCACTCAAAAAGGCCTTTGACCAGCCTCGGATAGAGGGAAACTCCAAGCCCAAAGACCTGGAACGGGTGAAACAGCCAAGGGGCCGGCAGTATGGCGGCCATGTCAGTCGCATTAAGGACATGTTCATGCAGATGGGCTCAGAAAATGTAACAGCCAAGGCTAGTGATGAAACATCACCTCAAAAGTTGGTCAAGCCCACCAACTTCATCAACAAGGCCGATGGATCAGTCATAAAACTCCAGCATTCCTTATCAGCTGACAAGATTGGAGTTGCTGGAGCCAAGTTTTCAGAAACCAGGAGGCTGTTTGAGCAGCAGTCCCGGGACCAATCCCAATCCCCAGTCTTTCCATACGGACGTGATAAACGAGGTTCCCATGAGCACCTGGATGACTGGCGAGGTACAAGGTCTAATCGTGGCAGCACAGACTCCTTGGACTCACTTTGCTCCAGAACAGAGGCGTCCTCACCAACTGTCAGTCAACTGAGTGCTGTTTTTGAAAATGCTGACCACCACAACCAAGGTTCGCATCACAAAGGAGTCAGCAGACGGGCCCTCTACTCTCCAGACAATTTCCACCGCCTTGGAGGGGATTTCAGTGAAGATGATTCAAGACAATCTCCGGTTCGTGGAAGCTACCGGAGCCGGACAGGGGGAAAGTTTCCTTCATCCCTTTCCGCTGACGACATCCTGAGCCCCAGTCCTGCAACAGAGACGTCGGTGCTGAAACCAGAACCACGTGAGGAAGAAGTCCAGCACAAAGCAGACAAGTCTGAGACTACAAACAGAGGTAGACCGCGTCTTTCAGGGGTCACCACCAATGGAAGCCAGGTCAATGGTTCATGCGATGAAGAGGAGACACCTTTAGAAAAAAGAAAATATACTGATGACCTCGGGGAGTCAAACACTTCAAAACCTTCAGACAATGCCGTAATTACTGAAACAGCTTTTGAAGATGCCTCCCCTGAGCCATTGCCAACCCCAAATACAGCTGCTGGGAAAAGCCAGGAGGACGGGGATGGAGCAAGAGAAGAAAAGTCCTCTGAACCTCCCAAGGACCAGGTGGAAGATCCCGATGAGGAATACCTTGGGAATGAGCGGGTGATTTTTAATGCAGACGGGGATGCCTGTTACCAGGGTTGGGGAGAAAGCTGCACGGATCCTGAGGATGACCTCTACGGAGACGATGAGGATATTGTCTACGACCCGGGATGTGATCTGACGGAGATTCCTGGTCTACCACACGAAAACAAAGACGACATCCCTCAGAAGAGGAAGATTTGTTTCAGCACTGCCCCCATTACAGTAAGTTGGTACTGAACAAAACTCTTGCAGAAGCCCTCATTTTGTGAATACACTGCACACAATCCAACATAAAAGCCCTTGTGCAGCTCTTATCAAAAGTAGGTTAAAACAACAAAGAGCTTATATTGTATTCAAAGCTTCATTTTATGGGCTTGTATTTACAGATACCGTTGAACTTGTCATTGTGGTTGGCTTTGTGTTTTCACATAGTTTTTATGAGGTCATATTATCATGATCAAATTATCTGAAATCATTCATCTTTATCCTCATAAGTCCTTATTTAGTGGTCAAGTCCCCATTTATTTTCTATTAATGCGGTACTAAAGATAAAATGGCAAGTTATTGAAGCTGTTTTGTGATGCAGAGCTTGAGGGTCAAAGCATCGCCCTCTGGGAAATTGACGTGCTCATGAGTTGAACATCTGTGCATGTGTTAGTCATGCTGGTCCTGCACCCCCACAGTTTTGACACATGATACTGTGTTTGTTTTTCTCAAACAGTCCCAAGTCTGTCTCTTAAATGAGAAAGCCATTTAACCAACAATGATGAGGGTATTTTGTACATTTCACTGACAGGTTTTAAATGAATCTCTCAAATGTACGATAAACTCTAACTAGTGTATTTACATGCTTGTTGACCATGTAACCTTGCTGTGTCCGTTATGCTCAGTGATAGCAGTAGATTAATCACAAGAGATTACATGCATTTCTACCAAGCATCCCACTGGGATTTAAAAAGGGCTTTCAAAGTCATAATTACACCACAATAAGGTTTTACCTGTGAAAAATAAGAAATTGTATCTGGTGAAAAGGCACCTATAAATGCTCAGTTCCCATATGTTTGCTCTCCCTGTGAACTACTTTCTTTTATTAGTAAAATTAGTTTTTGTTGCATCATCTGAAAAATCATTTCTTTATGCAATTTTTCTGTGATAATTTAGACACAATGCAGCCAGTGTTTGTAGATTGGAAAAATAGATTTGGAAGATTATGGGGAATATTTTTGGTCTTTATCCCCAAGCGTTTAGAATCAATAAGCTTAACGTTTCCAGTAGTAAACAACATGCTTTTGTTGGCCCTTTTTCCTTTTTATCGTATCTCTTTTTTAATCGGTGAAATCTATGTTTATCTGTTGAGATTGTTAGCCTGTTGACATACAAGCAATATTTGTGAAAGCGTGTGAGGACATGTACAATTTGAGGGCGTAATATTTTACCTGATCATTTCTAAAGTGAAATTTGTGTAAGAGAGATTTCAGCTAACACAAACATTCCTCAAGTTGAGCATCAATCCTATTAACATGCTGTAATGAACCAGAACAATTAGCCCAGTTATTGCGAGGAGAAAACATGATGTTGGCTCACTAATTACCTTTTGTATCTTTCCTTTCCCTTCCTCTAAGCACTCACTGCAACTGCATGAAAACACACTAAATTAATATTTGTTCAAGGGCTGGGCAATGTGGAGAAAATTAAAGGCACAATATTGCTAATCAAATACCCAAATATTGATTTTGCAACGATATTATACTGTTCACTATTAGTGCTTTGAAAATATATTTACAAAAAGGGAATTTTAATAAATGATCTTCAGTCATGTGGGTATACAGTATTGGCTAGAATGGGAAAAATAAAACGTTTAAGAACTAGAACCGTTTGGCAAGTTCTGCAAAATGACCTCATTTCATGCAGCCTTTAAAACCAGTAAAAGACACTTCATATAATCAGACAGTATGGAGCCTCGCATCAAAATATTGATTAAATATCTACTTTTTGCCTATTCTTTATTTGTTTTGAATGATCTTGCTTAAACATAGCATCACATATGTTATAAATGAAGGATTTTGTTGTTATAGTTTGCAAATAACAAAAATACAAGATCAGTGTTTGATCATTTGAAAAATAGCTTATCTTGCGATCAATCTATATGTTCATCATACAGAGAAAGTGAGAAAAGGAACAGCTTGTTGTCCCATTTAGGTCTGACAGGCAGGGGGAAACGCTCCTCTGTTGTTGTCTGTCATTTCAAGGCTTCTGTTTTGTGTGAGAAGGACAGACGCTTGTTCATCATATGGAATATTCAAGAGATGCACTGCCCCCCTTTTCACAGATGCACATGCACAATTAGACATGGACCCCTCCCACTTCTCCATCATACGCCCCCCTCCTCTCAGCACATGAGGAACAAACAGGGTGCTGTCTTTTGTTCGTCTATATAGTGAAAGAGACAAAGCTATTTTCTCAGCCCTCGGCCCCGCACGAGTCCAGCTTGACCCCTGTGGGAGGAGACGGAGAAAAGAAAGAAAAAAACTGCCATGTTATTATCTAATACCTCATGTTCCCTCCTCTTCAACTCATATTTCTTGTTCCTGGTCTTTAAGCGGATAAATAATCTCAACATTTCAGCTTTTAGAGCTTCATTCATTTTGGAAATCATCATGGTGGCTACAGGATGAACACAACCGGCCTTTACGAACATTTTGTAAACATGCACACTGAAGTCTGATTGAGAAGACAGATTACATGTTAATGTGTTGACTTTAAACTAAATTGAATGTTATTTTTAGTCATGCTAGCTGCATGCGTCTGTGGATGGCAAAATCTAATTGTCCATTTTTGTCTTAATAAGATGACTCCTACTCACTGTTGATCCTTTTGCCATGAAGTCAACCTTTTTTTCTGGCTTTTGGTGCTAGTTTGTATAGATTGCTATGACATTTAGTTTAAACATTTATTCCTGACCTAAGAGAAAATGTTGGTGATCCACTGACTTGTCATCAGATGCCATTAGCAGGTAACATATTTATCTATTGTCCAATTTGACCAACCTGCAAAACTGAAGAAATGTCCATTCAATTCAATCTGTAGCCTAGCTAATATTATTGCTAACATGCTAAACAAAGATGGTAAACATGATCACCGTTATTCTTTGCAATGCCGTCATTGTTAGCATGTTAGCAATTAGCAATGCCTGCAGTATTTGTATTCACTCACACCACAACCGTGGCTGTATACTCTTGTAAATACCAGATATTTCCCATTTTTTCATATGAATGATTACTTCCACATCCTTTAACTGAGCTGTAACATCCTAACTGACCCAGTGAGAAGTTAGAGCTTTTGAGCCGCCCGGCGAAGGCAGCCTGCTTTCCCTTAAGGCATTGACCTACAGAAGAGAATCAGATCTCATGTGCATTCAAGCAACCGGTTTCATCTCTGACATCAGAAACTGAACTTTGGTTCTTCAGTCTGAGACACATGTACTGATGTAGTAGTATTGTAGTAGATTCAACCTTCTATCCCACTTTTGAAGTCTGGCTGTAAAAGTATCTACGATGTTTGATCTGAAGATATGTCACCTTTGTGGTTGTCTCAGAGTTAAAAATGATCTTCAGATCACAAAATAATCCCAAAAGCTTCTCACTATTTTGCACTTGTTGCAGATTTCTTTGCATGCAGTGTGTTTTCTTTCACTCTTTGGTGAACTGCACCCCACGAGTTTGACAGAGAAGAAAGAGTCTTCTCCCTCTGCAAGCGGTCTGTTTTGTCTGTCTCCTCTTGTTTTCCTCTGTCCTCTGTACGTGAATCGCATTTAAATCATCTTTTTAATGATGCCTTTTGTGCCTTAAAAGCAACTGCATGTTTATCAGTGACGGACACTGTGATATCTTAGTGGCGTTAAGAAGATGTGATGAGCGGAGCACCGGTTCACAGGTCACTGAAGTGCATATGTTATCAGACCGTCCACTTTGCATGTTGTTACTGTATCAAAGAGACTGGCGTTTTGTCCATTAGATTCTGCTGCTGCAACGCTGAGTAGCATGGAACTGAGATCAGAGCCATAATCGAAGTGATGTTTCGCTTCTCTTTTCTGCGGCAATGATTTTGAAAAGGTTGTCTCTCTGCGGTGTAACATCTATGTCTTTCTAAATACTCTTTTTTGACTTAGTTCCCCACATACCACAGTCCTGAAGGTGATAGGTAATTGGCACTTTTGTTTGAGGATGTATTGCTGAGGCCAATAGGACATTTTCCTGGAACGTCTTTATGAAGTCGGTTATTAAATATCTTATTGGAATTTCAATCATATGAGCACAAACAGACATGTTTGTGTCCATGGGTCCATTGTCTTGTTATTTCCAAATGGCTTTTATGCTATTTCGAGTTCTAAAAAGAAGCTATTTATTGAAATTATTCAATATTAGAATATATATTTATATTAGAAAATAGTTATATTTCATATTTATTCGCAGTAATTACTTTACTCTCCCTGAGTCTGGCAGGACTTTCTTCTGTACTCATGCTTGCAGATTAGATCCTGCTACAATTACTTTGTTGCATAGACAACCTTCCCACACAGAGCATGAAAGAACACACAGACAAGTCGCTAATGGCTAAAAACTGAGAAAATGCCAACTAGCTTGGTCCCGGTTTTGAATATTTCGAAGCTCATTTGACTGCCCCTAATACAGCACATCTCCACAAAGAGCCTGTCCTCTGACATACATACATACACAGTAAACATCTGTGTGATTTGAACATCAGCCTTATCTGGAGCATCCACTAATAGGCCTACAGTCTTGTGCTTCACAAGCTCAAATGAGATGGCTCCGGGCCAGGTACTTTGTGACCGTGTTTTTGATGGAAAGGATTACTCTACTTAAGAGCAGTCTGTCTTTCTGGATGATGGTATATGTGTAACAGCATTGCTTAAATTTTGGAACTAATACTGACATGGATTTTGGCAATGTCATTCGTAAATAGTATTTAAGGCCCGCAGCAGCATCGCTCAAGCTAAGCCACCTCAAATATAGTAGTGTTGCAGTGATTTTTTGTAGCCAAACAATTCTTCTCTGTTCAAAATCTTCTCAGTGACTGTGTTCACAAAAACACAACTCATAATGCCGATTATCTGCAGCTAAAGGGTATTTTCTTACCGTATTATTTGCAATACAGAGCTTTCTAAATCTGAACAACTCTTAATTACTTCATTCTTTAACATCCAATTTGTTTCTCTTCTGCCCTGAATTCTGGTGTTTTCCCTCTGTGAGCTGAATGAAGCTGGCTGTCAGCTTCCTAATTATGCAACCTCAAGCTGGGCATAATGGGAGAGAGCAGGGTTTTCTTGGGAGAGAGTCCTGACACTTTGCTACACAAGCGATATAACAGCTGACATTTTGGTTAGAACAGCAAAAACAGCCGCTGAGCTCAGTCCCAACGACAGTCGGGGTTTTCGGTTAAGCTTCTTTTGGGGGAGGCTTAATCGAAAATCTTGACTTGCAACTAGACCTTTTAAAATCATGTAGTAGAGGAGAAACTTGACTTTGTATGTGATTATGCTGATATTAAGCTAAAAGGCAATCTAAACAATTTAACTTGAGCATCATCAATTCAAATGAACCCCAAACTGTCATGAAATGCTTTGTTTGTAGTCCAGCTATGGATGAAAACACACAACAACATGACTCCAAAGATGTTTCTTCCCCTCTCTCTGACAGGTGCATGTACTCTAAACTCATGTGCTGGGTGTGTGTGTATCGCTGCGTACATTCAGCTTAGCCCCTCCGTTATTAATGCAGTGGTGTTTTTGTTTGCTTGTTTCGGTGTCACCCGATCCTCCCTGGGGGATGCATTTTTAATGATGCAGGAAAGGCGAGACGGGCCTTGTGGTTTATGAGGCGGGTCAGTTTTCCACACGGTGGACACTGGACTGTGTCCGACTTCCACCTGTCAAATCTGGACCCTGGCAAATGGTGTCATCAGCATTTTTTCTTTGCAGTGAAAGACTCACAATGTTCTCAGTGTTTGCTAATCTGCTGCTGACCGAGAATGACTGCTGCACTGTTGCCATGTCATTGTTTGTAGGGAGGCAGCGACATCATTAAGGTGACTGTCTAAATTTAAACTTATTCAGATGCTGAAATACCAACCTATTTAACTGATTTCTGTGTGTTCTTTCTCACATTAATTGAGACTGTGCCACACACAGAGTTATTCCCAATCACTCAAAGTGGTCATTATTCCCTGCAGAAATGTGAATACAGACTGTGAGGATAAACTTTGCCAAGTCATTGTCTAAGCACAAGTGGGCATTAGAGCATGTATACAGTAACAGGCAACATGTTGTTGCTGTTATGTTTCCTCTGTTCCCAGCCTCCCACTCACTGTATATGACCAAGACATAAAAGAAAGCAGGACATTGTCTGCAGCCATTCACTTGTAGTTGTTTACTATGCTCTGCCCCTGTTTGACACTGGCCCCTCGCTCTCCTTCCCTCACTCTCTCTGTTTCTCTGTCGTTAGCCACTGGCTTGGTTTGTTGGAGGGAGTCATGGCACCCAGTGGTATTGTGCCATAAACAGCGGACTGAACTGCATTTTTTTGATGGGGAAAACAATCCGACCATTTAAACAGTTGCTGAAAAAGCCATCCTGAAATTATTTCTTAATTAAATTGTGTAAAACCGTTCATGTTGGACTTAATACTTCCTCTCAAATGTGTCCACTTGTATAACTCTGTGTGTCTACTCTGTATGCAGAAGATACTCCAGTTAAAAAAAGAATTGCTGAATTGTTAGATTTTGGCATTGGAGCCCGACATGTCAAAAGTCATTGTCACTTCCTCAGATGAGGGCTGACGCACATGAAGATGAGAGAAAGGTTGGCCTAGAATTGACTGTGAAATCTGTACATTCTCACTTATCGTTTATAAAAACAGGTTACTGCATCTCTCTCACGTCTGCCCATCTCCCACTCTTTATTCCTGTCAATCTCGCTCTACTCTTGCAAGACATGAATTCATTTCCATCATCAGCAACTGTCTCGTCCCCTCAGCATCCCAACACTTTCTCCAGCTCCTGTCAGCTCGGGGCGCGGGGTTGTGTGAGTTTGTGGGTGGTCACAGGTAGAAAGTAATGGAATGCAAATGTGCTGATCTGTCGCAGCGGAGCAGACTGTGTGTGCATGTGAGTGTGCCAGGGTGTAGTTAATCCGCTGCAGGGTTTTCTGGGCTTGTGCCACAGCAGTAGGAACATTTCTCCTGGGCTCTGCAGCCTCTCATTGCTCTGGGCAGCGTCCACTGTCTGGAGGGCGCAGGGCAGGCGGCGGCACTGGCACCGACACACCGAAGGGCCCGGTTTAATACCATCAGAGGCGGTTGGCCGGGCATGGGCGCCGTGCTGTGACATCTTAGGCAGGGACTCAAACAACCCTGGAGCGAAACACCCCAAGCCTCACCCTCTCCCTCCATTTTTTCTCATTTTCTTTTCTTTGTCTTTCTTTTATTGCCTGTTTCACTCTCCGATAGCCTCTCTGTCTGCTGCTGCTCTTACCCATGAATCATGAGTCACTGTGTTTCTCTCTCTGTGGATATTTCCTCCCATCCTCTGATAACTCGATTCTTCCTGTTCATTAAGTACTCCTCCATTTTCTCATCTTGTGTCCCCTAATTTGTCTGTCTCCCTTTCTAATTGTACTGCCCCCTTCCTTTTCTCCTTTCTATTGTTTCCCCTATACTCGGTTTACTCCTCTCTACATCCATGCATGATTGTGCGGACATGTACCTGCAATGCAACGTCAACCGGCTGCACCCAGCTGCACACTCATATTGTTATCGCTCAAATACCTGATGTGCATTTTAGAGAGCGAAAAGCACTTGTACAAAGTAAGAGGGCTTAGCTTTATTGAAATGCTGAATCACAGCAGTTGCAGCAGTGTCCACAAATGACTAGGATTTCAGAAAAAACCTGCCAATCTGTTAAGCCAGAGCAGAACTCCTGTCTCGACTTAAGGTTTCAGCATCTTTATTGTAGGGTGTTTGTTTACAGACAAGAAGATATGTGTGTCAGTGTGTTTGGTGTCAAGGGCATGGATCAGTTTGGTGTAAGCATTAAAGATGAGGAGAAGTAGAGCGAAAGGAAAGATATAAGGTGATAAAGTGAGAGATGACAACCAGAGAGAGGAGTTGTTATCATCAGGCTTTACAGTAGTAGTGAATTTACACGCTGCCATCTTAAAAGGATGTTAACATTGAGAAGTTTTACATTAAGCATTACACTTATCACAATTTACTCAGTCAGCACCAGTCCTTAAATCTTTTTAATACCCTTTTTTATGATTTTAAATTAAATATATACGACTAGCAATCTAGAATAAGGTACTTGGGAATGCTAAAATGTTGGCTTTTCATTGACCCTTTTAGATCAAGGAGAGTACATCAGGCTTGAAAGGAAGTGCAGAGGAATATATTTACATGTAAATGGTTGTGTGTTGTGTTTAATCCTTTAAAGAGTATTTCAATTCAATATCGGGGGCGCCACACAGGGAGATGGCCCCGTTCCATATTCAGCGGATGTGCTCGTGCGCTGACTGAACTTTAGTACAGCATAATGACCTGCGACAGCTCACATGAACTGTACTAATAAGTGGTAATTTGTAAGTGTATGTCGTCCTAACCTGACGAGGATATAGATTTC
The DNA here is from genome assembly GCF_036324505.1 of Eleginops maclovinus. Lineage (NCBI taxonomy): Eukaryota > Metazoa > Chordata > Actinopteri > Perciformes > Eleginopidae > Eleginops > Eleginops maclovinus. The sequence goes on from NC_086361.1 coordinate 16,784,845, forward strand.
AAACAGATATTAATGCAAATAAAGGGGAAGTGCTTTGTTCCCAATGATCTGTTTATTGGATCATGTGGGTAAACAAATGACCATGTGTCATATTATATTGCATAGAGCTGTCAGTATTTATTTTGTCCCGTGAGGCTGCCCCTACAGACAGTATCGGGTTTTGGTGGATCTCAAGATTTACCTCAAATAGATCATGCAAAAACCACACAAAACCTTTTAGAGCAACTTGGGTGCAAAAAGACTGCTGTGCTACCAACCTGTGGTTTTCAAATTGTAATGGTAATCCATCTGGTAGCTGATGAAATATTTCAGTCTCGACCAAACTGACCCAGCAACCTACAGACCTGTCTTTCCAGCCATTGAGCCGTACAGCCAGCAGGGCTTAAAAAATGTCTAGAGCAAACTTATTTATTTCAGTTTAAATGTCATGTATTTGCACACACACTTGGTGCAGCAGTTCCACAGCTGTAAGACTTCTGGTTGCCAGCTGCAGGCTCGGGCTCCTCTCATTTCTCCAGTAAAGTACGTGGCAGGCAGCATTATCCCACCTCACCAAGGTTAAACACACAGTTCAGTACCATCTCACATTCTCTGTCCTTTCTCCCCTTTTCTCTTCTCTTACTTTAGGTCAAAAAGTTTTCCTTTTGGCAGGAGAAATTCCAATTATTTTTAGAGATAATATATCAAAGAAGTTGAATATAAAATCTGAGTGAAACCTAAAGAAGACTTCAAATGAATCCGGGATCAGTCTGCTCTGGTTGCCCTTCACTTGTCAGCAAGCTCTTCCACCTCTTTTTATCCCTTTTATAAGCCAGGATCATTTTTGAGCCGCACTCTCTTTGGGTTCTTTAATATGTACCAAATTGCCCGAACATGACCTTACCGCACTGGAAACCCTTTGGTGTAAGGAAAATCAGGAGATATAGGGGTAATTTCACTTAAAGCCAGATAACCGCAGTGTTTCTTTATCTAGTGGGTAAATGCTTTCTTTCCGATGGTGCAGTCTGTCTCTCTGATTCTCTTTCACTCTCTTTCCGCCTAACTATTCTTATTTCCCCTGCACACGCTCTTTTATTCATCCTGTCACTCCCTCTCTCAGACATCAATGCTCTCTTGTCCATCCTTTGCCTCCTCAATTCATCTGTCTCTCAGATTTTTGGGAATTTCCTCTCCTGCCTCTATCCATCTCCATCACTGCAGCACCTCTGTGCATGTCTTCTCTCAAAGATCCACCTTCATCTGTCCTCATCTCTCTCCATGACCTTTATTGCTCTCTCTCTCTCTCTCTCTCTCTCTCTCTCTCTCCCCCTCCCTCCCTGAAGTGACTGGCCAGATGCTAATGTGTTGTAGAGAGCCCACAGTGGCTGAGAGGCCATTAGAGATGGAATTTAGTGCCAATAGTGGCATCGCGTCCAGGACGTCCCGGACAGTGCTAGTGTTAGCATTCATCAACTATGATGACAGAGGAGACTGTGTGTGTGTGTGTGTGTGTGTGTGTGTGTGTGTGTGTGTGTGTGTGTGTGTGTGTGTGTGTGTGTGTGTGTGTGTGTGTGTGTGTGTGTGTGTGTGTGTGTGTGTGTGTGTGTGTGTGTGTGTGTGTGGAATATAGGCTCTTGAGTTTGTTTGTCTTTTACTGATTGCTCAGTCTTGTAGCTAAATATTTTCTTCTATATTTCTTTAATGTTTGATATTTAGCTGACATGGTGTGAATGAATGAATGATGTGTGTGTGTGTGTGTGTGTGTGTGTGTGTGTGTGTGTGTGTGTGTGTGTGTGTGTGTGTGTGTGTGTGTGTGTGTGTGTGTGTGTGTGTGTGTGTGTGTGTGTGTGTGTGTGTGTGTGTGTGTGTGTGTGTGTGTGTGCATGCAAGCATTAGTAACGCAGGGCTGTTGATCACACTCAATGATTGATGACAGGGAGGTCATGGACAGCGCTCACGCAGGCTCACACTGAATGAAAACGAAACCGTGGCAGCATCACGCTACAGCTACGGGCCCTAGCTTTGTGGACAACCAGCACAGTGTGTTTTTAACACTGTGACATTTATTTATCCATTCTAATATGTTGTGTCCTTGTCATGTGGTAAGATATTAGTCAATCCCCATGCAACTTCCTTCCAGCGTAAAAATAATCTGCCTTTCAAAAGCAAAAATATCTCTGACAATATTCATGCATTTTTGTTCTCATCACTGATAGATTCACAGTTCCACTAAAATGTTAATGACAGAAGCCAGCATTGCTTATTGACCAACATAAATTTGGCTTTAGGCTTTAATCAATAGATGTGATGTGCCTTATTGATCTATTTGGGGAGAGATTTCCTCTTCACCCAATTCAAGAGGTCACTGAGATGGAGTGACTTGCTCAGTGACACTACTGCAGGCACTACTACTGCAAAAACTCTGTGCGCATCATTGTGAATTACTTTGATATCGACGTCAGCAAATTAAATGTGTGATGTACCAAACATCTTGCTTGTATGAGACATCACCATATGGCGAATCTCACACGTTTCTTATGTTTTATTAATAGCTGCTGGAATGTGCAGGTGTGTGGCTGCCTGAGGAACAGACAGCCGGGTTGACGCTTATATCACCGCCCAAGCGTGCCCAAAGAACATATCCACTTTGCACACTCTTACACCCCTTTATTCAGCACCAGCAGCCAGCGTTCTCCCAAACTTTGCACTACAGACGTGACAACAGCATGCACGTTCGTGTCTGCTAGTGCGTCGCTCTCTCACCTACTCCCCCTCCTTCTGGGTGCAGAGAGCATGGAGAGCGCGTGGCCGGGATGAGATGTGAAGAGACGGCTGGCTCTGGTTGTAGAGAAGAGGCTCCTACAACGCACTATGTTTCTCTACGCTACAGTTTCCTGTTGGTGAATGGGTTTATTTTGTATGGGTTGTTGTGGGCCTTTATTTAGCACAGTAGTGTCAGCTTTGTTGTGCAGATAACACATTTGTTGGGAGTGTAAAAGCTCTTCTTTACTGTACTCACTCCATTCATAAACTTGCAAAGAAAGTAGCATCAACAAAGAGAAACTTAAACTTGATTTACATCCAGAATCATGTCACCTATCTTGATTTGAACCAACAGCTCTATTTGATTTTGATTTTAACCCCTTGTGCTCCTTTTTCTAGGTTTTCAACACCTACTCCAACGAGGATTATGACCGTCGTAACGAGGAGGTGGATCCTGTGGCGTCCTCCGCAGAGTACGAGCTGGAGAAGAGGGTGGAGAAACTGGAGCTCTTCCCTGTGGAGCTGGAGAAAGGTGGGAAAGAAAAAATCTTAAGAACATGGTAATGTGGAGGTGGATCCTGTCAGTTACCCAATGTACCCAGTAGACCAAATCACCTACATATGGGATGTCACTTTTATTGTAAGGGTTGATGTTGCTCTTTCATATCAGTACGTTTTATCTTATTTTCTCCCATTATGACTTTCAATTATGTATAAACCATAACTGACAAGATGGATTACAGTATTTTCAATATATATTCAGTATATTACAACTGTTACATACTATTTGTGAAAAAGAATACTGATTAGGTGTTAAGATACATTTAGTTAATCATTGCCCACTAACACTTGGTACAATTTCCCCTCTAGTGGTTAATGAAGGGGGATATATATGCCACAATTAAGAGGGGCCAGACAGGGTTCATGCTTTATTTTATGGTGACACTCTCATCGCTGCAATGAAAGATATTGCAGTGCATATTGGGTTTTCCCTCCCCAGTGTGAGCTACAAAGAGGTGAAATTGCAGCTTCCTCACTGTCTCTTTCTCTTGAGGTTTTCCTGTGTTGAAATTCAGTAACACCAAGGACCTGAAATAGAATGACTTTACTTCATAGTATTTCACCATCCACCCGCTGTTACGTAACCCTAACAGCTCATGAATAATGAATGCAGGATGGAGATACTACACTGGAAAGGGAATTTCCCAACCAGCACATTACATTTCCATGTAAAGGCCCGCATGCCTATACAGTAGTAGACGTCTCTTCAACTTCTCCATTAATTCATCAAGTCAGCCTGATATGTGTTTACTTTGAGACATTTTGGTTTTATTCTAAGCTCATTATGAGGTTATTCATTGTTCATTGGAGGTCCTTAACCCTCACTCTTAAAGAGACACAGTTATACACACTCTAACTCTGTGATGTGTGTTTTCTAGATGAGGACGGTCTGGGGATCAGCATCATCGGGATGGGTGTCGGTGCTGACGCAGGCCTGGAGAAACTGGGTATATTCGTCAAGACCGTCATCGAGGGCGGAGCTGCTGAGAGAGACAGCAAGTAAGATCTGCCTTCCTATTGGATGTCAAACATAATTCTGAGCCTTTTGTAGGGGAGACACATTAAAGCAGATTAGGTACATGAAAGCTCAGTGTGTTACTAAAGGTGAACCCATCACTCATTGTACAAAAAAGCCAAAAGCAATTAATAACCAGCAATTTAGTTTCAGTTTTGCACCCAACACCATTCCCTCTCACTCTCACACACAAACCCAGTCACACAGTCACACTCTGTCCCTGTCAGATTTAGCAGCAGGGGTTCGGATTAGCTCCATTGAGAGGGGCACAGTGTGGACCACGAAGTCTCACACAGGAATATATCTGTGTGTGTGTGTATTTGTTGTGTATTGTGGGGGAAAAACATTACATTAGAGCTTTATATTTCTTTTTTTCTGTGCAAGTCTGCAAAAGGCTGTCCGTCTGTTCTGTAGTCTTCCATATTTGGTGTGTCTCCATCTATGTCCCTAGATGATGTGTTTGTATGTGTGTTGCTGTTGCGAGGGGGAAACAGTGTGTGTTTTTGTTCATTATAAAGCGCAAACAGTGCAGAGTAAGCACTCAGTCAGCGGTAGAGGAGGAGATGACAGCTTCCCAGCAGGCAAGCTGCCTCTAAAACCACCAGCTTCTACCTATTAGTTTGTGTATGTGTGGTTTGAGTGGTTCAAGTATCCCCGTAAACAGATTTAAACAGTGATAGACCGATCCATTCTGCCCAGTATGAGAACAGTGAGTACTGTGAGCTCTGCATACACACTAGTGCAGCTTTTGGTACGTGTGTTTTCTTCATGGATTAATTTTCTCTTTCATGTTGCAGCCAGGGCAACACATGACAGTGAGATTAGTTCAAACGTAGTGAGCAGAGTAAAAGGGGAGCGAAGCATTGAGTCAGGGGGAAAAAAACAGCTTGTTCCAAAGGGAGAAAGTTGTTCTGAGATGACAGCTGCCCTGAAAATTGGAAAAGATCAGAGGCAGGCTAAGCTCAGGTTCAATTTGATTTTGAGCCTTAAGATGTAATCCTTTCTCAAATATCTTAAAGTAAACACAGTTTTAAGTGTAAGTGTCTACAGCTGTCTATAATATATCAGATGTTTTTTGCTGTAAAAACTCTTACGTAATCAAAAAAGTTGAGAAACGATGCTCACATTTTCAGCCACGCTAGCAGCGATGTTCTAAAGATGACTGATGGGGGTGTCCTGGAGAAACTAAATGATACAATAAATCTGTATTTTCTCTTCTTGGATTATGGCTGGATATCTTTGTTGGATGTATTACTCCTCTATTTCTCACAACATATTCTGATCAATACTGTCACCAAGCCTCGTCAAAACACTTTTGTTAAACAACAATGGCGCCGACTCGAGGAAACGTCTGTGTGAATTTTCCCCAGTGTGAGACTAATTTGTACAATTATTCAACACATACATGCAGCACATATGCAGTGTTTTCATAATTGGACATCATTTACAGTGGGGCAAAAAAGTATTTAGTCAGCCACCAATTGTGCAAGTTCTCCCATTTAAAAAGATGAGAGAGGCCTGTAATTTTCATCATAGGTATACCTCAACTCCAGAAAATCACATTGTCTGATTTTTAAAGAATTTATTTTCAAATTATTGTGGAAAATAAGTATTTGGTCAATAACAAAAGTTCATCTCAATACTTTGTTATATACCCTTTGTTGGCAATGACAGAGGTCAAACGTTTTCTGTAAGTCTTCACAAGGTTTTCACACACTGTTGCTGGTATTTTGGCCCATTCCTCCATGCAGATCTCCTCTAAAGCAGTGATGTTTTGGGGCTGTCGCTGGGCAACACGGACTTTCAACTCCCTCCAAAGATTTTCTATGGGGTTGAGATCTGGAGACTGGCTAGGCCACTGCAGGACCTTGAAATGCTTCTTACGAAGCCACTCCTTCGTTGCCCTGGCGGTGTGTTTGGGATCATTGTCATGCTGAAAGACCCAGCCACGCTTCATCTTCAGTGCCCTTGCTGATGGAAGGAGGTTTTCACTCAAAATCTCACGATACATGGCCCCATTCATTCTGTCCTTTACACGGATCAGTCGTCCTGGTCCCTTTGCAGAAAAACAGCCCCAAAGCATGATGTTTCCACCCCCATGCTTCACAGTAGGTATGGTGTTCTTTGGATGCAACTCTGCATTCTTTCTCCTCCAAACACGACGAGTTGAGTTTTTACCAAAAAAGTTCTATTTTGGTTTCATCTGACCATATGACATTCTCCCAATCCTCTTCTGGATCATCCAAATGCCCTCTAGCAAACTTCAGACGGGCCTGGACATGTACTGGCTTAAGCAGGGGGACACGTCTGGAACTGCAGGATTTAAGTCCCTGGCGGCGTAGTGTGTTACTGATGGTAGCCTCTGTTACTTTGGTCCCAGCTCTCTGCAGGTCATTCACTAGGTCCCCCCGTGTGGTTCTGGGATTTTTGCTCACCGTTCTTGTGATCATTTTGAACCCACGGGGTGAGATCTTGCGTGGAGCCCCAGATCGAGGGAGATTAGCAGTGGTCTTTTATACTGATAACGAGTTCAAAAAGGTGCCATTAATACAGGTAACGAGTGGAGGACAGAGGAGCCTCTTAAAGAAGAAGTTACAGGTCTGTGAGAGCCAGAAATCTTGCTTGTTTGTAGGTGACCAAATACTTATTTTACCGAGGAACTTACCAATTAATTCTTTAAAAATCCTACAATGTGATTTCCTGGATTTGTTTTTCTCATTCTGTCTCTCATAGTTGAGGTGTACCTATGATAAAAATTACAGGCCTCTCTCATCTTTTTAAATGGGAGAACTTGCACAATTGGTGGCTGACTAAATACTTTTTTGCCCCACTGTATGTATGCACCTGGTGTCTTGGATCTGCTCCAAAATGTAAGCTCCACTCTTCCAGTTTCATGAAATACAGGCCCTTCGTTTTTCCATTAGATAGTCGGATGAGACCAAAAATGTGCTTTGTACAGTAGGACTGTTTTCTTTGAATATAATTGTGTTCTTTTATTTATTTTTATTTTTATCTATTATCCTACCATTGTAGACAGGGCTGTTCAAGCGTTGCTCTCATTGGAGCTCACTATTGAAACCTTCTGTTAAAAATCCATTTACAGTTCAGCCAATACAACTTTGATCCCATTTGCTGCTGACCTTTAAACAAACAGTGTGGGAAATGGAAATGGAATAAATCCTCTTGATAGTGTAGGCCAGTGTTATCAGTGTTGTGAAATTATACAACAGAGAATAAAATGAAACAAATGAGATTAGACAGTCTGTAATAATAAGTGGATACCGTGGGCACAGGTTATTCCCTTCTTAGTGCTACGTCACTCACAAGCACATAATGTAATTTCCTTCTGTCATTACCCTTTCCAGCTATAGGGCTCTTTCACTCTTGCTGAGTCGGACTCAATGGTCTGACGCACACACACACACACACACACACACACACACACACACACACACACACACACACACACACACACACACACATACACTCTCAAAGGCAGACAGATAGATGGGCTTGGCTGTGACTCACTGTATTGTCTGGTGCAGATGACCCTAGGTGTGTGCGTACCTGGGTGAGATGGGGGTTATGAGATGATGGTGCGTATGTGTCTGAATCTTCCTTAGTTGTCAATTTGTTTTATGTTTTTTCCCGCTGCCTTCGCTCAGCAGCTGTATGTCCCTCACCTAAAGCAAAATTGAGACGTTAGATGCTACGAAGATGAGGAAAGTGTGTGAACTGCTGACTGTCAGACAACCAGCTCGCTCTCTGTCTACCTGTCAGTCTGACGCGCCTCTCCATACATCCATATGACAACTCTGCTTGATGTGTTCGGGTGTCACGTCAAATTGAACCCTGCTCTGCAGCGGCTGTATGATGCGACAGAAAGGAGCTCTGGTTACTGCAGTGGTTGATGCAACCTAGGAGGACATGGTTTGATTTGGATCGTGACTGTGCAGCAAAAATTCTATCCCAATTTACAGAAAGAATTGGAAGCCAAAGGATACCTCACCCTCTTGAGTTCATCTAATGTCATTGCGAGTCGCTGGAAGTGTCATTCTGAATCACTTCAGTTTAACAATTAATGCTGCTAAGAAATGTAGCCTTTTTTTTATCCGGCCTATGAGCCCTTCAATTTTTGTGGCAAATCAAGCTTAATGAAGAGGCTCTCGATGGGGAGGGGTGCTCAGATGCTAGCATTAATAGACATTTGCACCAAATATTGTAGTGCCTTGTTTCAGTATATTCCAGAATGGTATTATGGAGCATGCTGAGGGGTTTCTGTGGTAAATACCTGGATGAAACTCTCATAAAATGATTGACCTTGATAAATTAGATCACTCTCCATAGTAGCTATGCTTATTTGATGGAGCATTTTATTTCATAAAGAAATATGATAATTAGACAAGATTCAAAGTCAGGAACTCTACAGTGAAGATCAGAGTGTAGTGTTTTGTTCTGCCTTTAAGCAGTAAAGAATAAGAACAATAGGCTGTTATGTTGAAAAATAGTCCTTATTGGTTTGGTTTTTAATGCAGATTTTTAAAGATGATTTTAATTGAATACTTAGCAAGGACGTCTCCTTTTTTTGTTCTCTATTCCCCTGTCCTGAAAACTGGATCATCAGGAAATTTCCCTTCATATCGAGAGCTGAGCTGACCTGTGATCGTGTCCGGAGCAGAATCCCGGTCTGTGTTTGTGGCTCAGGGCTAGAGGCTAGTTGGCCTTCATGTCCTTGTTAGCCCTCCTAGTTTCTTTTGAGCCTCATCTCTTCTGTCTCTTGGTTAGGCAATCATCTGGAGCTATCCCAGTGGAAATTTGAGACCGCAAAAAAGTCTGTCACGGCTGGAAATAATGAGAATCTACATGAAAGGCCTGGCCAGCTTGTTTGTCCCTTGTTTCGCTTGTTGTCACTTTGATGAATACGTCATTATGTCATCTGAAATGTTGCACTCGCTTTCAGTTTACTTGTACATATATTAAACTGAAGACAATAACACTTGCTCTAAAGTTGGTTGACAACGTCTTTCTCTGTGTCAGGATCAAGGTGAATGACCAGATCGTGGAGGTGGATGGGACCAGTCTGGTGGGCGTCACTCAGAGCTTCGCTGCCTCCGTCCTCAGGAACACATCCGGAGTGGTCAGGTACGACGCCACAAACACACAACCCTAAAAAAAAAAGCAGTCACAGCAAATTATGAGTCCACTGTGAAGTCTTATGATCATACATTTTATTAAAATGCAAAAAACAACTCTGCTACTTGTATCAGATGATTTGAGAATTGACGTTTTACAAAGAGGGTAAAGTGATGCTTCTTTTACTATTAAAAGGGTGACATTTCATCACGGTCTATTTGATCATAGGTGGTCCACTTCACTTGAACCTTAAATATAAGATATTATTAAATAAGATCAAATTTAGTTCTTTATTCAGTTTATTTTTTTCCTTTTTAATACATACACTTAAGATTTGTATGTACTGATGAGGATAATGGATTATCATAAGATTATAGAAGTGTGTCAAGCTGCTATCAGCCCCAAAAACCAGACGTACCGTCGTACAGTATCAGACGACATCACTAACAAACTGAAGCCTCTGAAAATGTCATTTTTTAAAACAGCACTTCACTATCGCTGCTCGGTTCAATTCTGAACGCTGCTCTTCCTGCTGTCACGGTGCAGAAGTTTGCAAAACAGCCGCTTTAAGCAGCCATGCTCACTGAGATTTTGTCTGGCAAGCCCCTTTAAGCCGTTACCATATCTGAGATATCGGATGATGTGGGAACACAATGTGACAAAAGTCTGGTGTGTTTGACAGTCGAGCAGATTTGGCAGGGGTGCATTTAGAGCGGTGGGGAGCAGACAGCATGGCAGGAAGTCTTTAAATTGGAAAGCCAGTGCTGTCCTTGGCAGTATTTTAATCCTGCCACCCCTCACTTCAACGGCTTGCTCTTGTCATTGTTTTTTTCTTAATATGGTTTACTGTTGTCTTTTGTATTTGTGTTTTCTCACCATCATCTGCTATCGAATATCCTGTCCTCTTCTCTGATTCCTATCTTTACTCTGTGCTGTTTTAACCTCTCTTTGACAACAAGAAAGCTTTGTTTACAATGTCACGCCTCTATTTGTCTAAATTAATTGAGCCATCCATCTTTATCTAGACAGCTGTTGAATAAATTAAAAATCCTCAGTGTCGACCCTTCTGGTCAGCATGTTCACTCTGGGAGTTATTGAAAGATAGATGTGTGTGTGTGGCTGAAAAAAGACATGTCCAACAGTATCAGAACAGATGCTGTTTGCTCAACTAATATTGACAGTGTTTTTTTTTTCAACATACCAGGATGTGACAATATAGGTGCAGCGGCCTTGAAAACATCCCATCCATCACATGCCGTCTGTTTAGCAAGAATAGATTAAGAGAGCGGTTCAGGAAGCTCTAGTCTTATCAGCCTAAGATCTAGAGTTACACTGAATTACTTACAAAATATAAAAAACTACACCCAGGGAATGAAAAATACACTTCTGTCACTATCTAACAGCAAATTGTAATAATAACTCGCTGTTGTTTTCCAAGACCTATTTTCACTCTTCCCTCCCTCTCTGCTCTCTCACTATTTCAGTCTTCACCCACTCACCCACTCACTCTTCCTCCTCCTCTTTCTCCTCAGTAAATCCATTTCTCTCTGCCTGATCACCAGAGGTTTTGTGACCAACTGTCCTAGATTTGCCATTTTAGCTATATTTAACCCTGACTTGCAGTTCCAGTGGCAAAGCATCCAGTTTTCAGTCAGAAGTTCTCCCCTGTTGGAGCACTTGTGGGGAAACACGAGCTCTTGGCAGCATCATACTTTTTCTCACTTTAGGAAGACAGTTGCTTGATTTAGACCTTGTTTCAGTCCAACATGGTTTAAAGCACATTTATTGGCTTAACTTTAAAGGGCAAAATATTTGTATGAACATTAACAGTAAAAGTACCTATTTACGAAACACACAGCGCTGTTAATTGTAAGGACACAAACAAGCAGAAACTCTTATTCTATGCACCTTCTTCTATTGATTGTTTTATCTCCAAATTAAAAGGTTTACAATAATTTTTTTCAACAAATCCAATGAAAATGTTCAAAAATGTACAATTATTTTAGCCAAAACCTGATATACAGTAGCGTCCTTACGCCATAAAGCTCCAGTGTTGTAAAAACAATTTAAAACACATATAGCTTCTTTTGGTAACAATTATAAAAAATATGATACCCAGCAGGCTGCGTTAGGAAACTACTTTGTCTTTAAAAAAATTTAAACCATATGCATCGGATGGGGCCAATCAGAAAATGGCTTCAGAAAGGCTGTCTTTATGAGATTTATAGAAACATCATGAATACACACTTTATCATGATGCATGAACAACTGCTGAATTAAGTTTAACAAAAGGAGAAAATCTCTACATGTACCCAGTGCGTTGGACCAGTCATATCTGTTAACCGTGACCCCGTCCTGACATCCTTTAATGCCTGTCAACCCCGGAGTCCATGAGATCAGTAGTGAAGGTTTCTGCGGTTGAATTGAAGCAGCGCTGTGTGTGGCAGCCTCACAGCAGCGGGAGGCCAGAGGAAGCTAGACAGACTCCCCATGCGTGAGGAGAAAGGCTATTTCCAGGTCAGCTGCTCCTCAGACCTCCCTGTTGTCCAAAGGCTTGTTCCAGTGCAGTACTTAACTTAGCAAGGGTCCTCACCTTTCTTTTTCTTTTTCTTCTTTTTTGTTTCATACTTTTTTTGTATCTGTCCTGCCCTTTAGTTGTTCCTTCACATGCAGATCAAAAATGCCTCTCTGCTGGAGCGTAAAGCCTTTTCTACTACGGCTTTAGAAATATATGAAAGAGCTCTCAGGAACTGAATTCACTTGATTAGTCCTCGTCTCCAATCCACTCTCTCTTTCTCCTTCTGCCTGTCTCCCTCTCTCACTCTAACACACTCACTTGTACATGTACAGTAAATAGAAAGATGCTTTTTACACACACACACACACACACACACACACACACACACACACACACACACACACACACACACACACACACACACACACACACACACACACACACACACACAGTTATAGGACCCCTGCTGTGTTGGAGGTTTTCTGGAATAGGTCAAAAGGAGTGCTTGGTTTAGTCAAAAATACACTGAACATGATGTGACGAGTAGCAGTGCCACTATTAACAGTGAAGTAACAAAATAGGAAGAGTGTATCCTTCTGCCCTGTGCTCTTGAATCTAAGATAATTATATAAATCTTAATCCCTTTATTATTCAACACACACCATTCGCACAGAGGCAGGTTATATTTGGGACCAACGTATTCAAACACCATTAATGCTCTTTCTCCCTTTCCTCTCACTTTGTCTACATGCTAATGTGATGTGTATTGTTGGTGGGTCCCACGAGTAACTGCAGTAGCTAGCAGTCAGTAGCTCGGAGGCAGAGCTCGGGGCTTTCTACATTTAGTTCCTTGCCAGGCTAATAACAGGCTCCCTGGCTGAGCTGACTGTCCTCTCATATTATTATGTGTGTCCCGTCTCCCAGCCCTGCCCTGATTCGTCAGCAGATATCGTTGTCATTGCCATGTTGCTGTGCGCGTCTGCTGCTCTCTCACAGTGCCTGCTATGCACATTTCTCTGGACAAATACATGGCAATATGAGAAGAAGATACAATAAATTATAGCACAAGTGTAATAGATATGTTTATATGCCTTTAAAGGTCATCATGAATAGGTATTGCGTGTGATAGATCTGTATATCTAAAATTGAAAAATCTCATCTGTAAGGAAGAAATGTTCAAATAATTACTTTGTCTTAAAATAAATTGTTAACATAAACAAATAAATAAGCCTTAAAAAGACGCTTAAGAAATTGGGATTTTTATTTACTAGAATTTATCATAGACTACATCTCCCATAAGGTATCATTTTGTAGGGGCAGATTCTCTAAAAATGAATATTTTTTATTCAAACGAGTGACACGGTGGAATTATGACTAAATGATGATGACTCAACTAAACACTACATCATTTTTATGTCAGTTGTTCTAAATGCACAGTCACTGTTATATAATCATATGTGTGTGGCCAGGACTGTCGTTAACAGTGCGTGTTGTTGCAGGTTTGTGATTGGCCGAGAGCGTCCGGGTCAGCAGAGTGAGGTGGCCACGCTCATCCAGCAGACCCTGGAGCAGGAGAGGAGACAGAGAGAGCTTCTGGAGCAGCAGTACGCTCAGTATGATGCTGACGATGACGAGGTAAAGACCACACTCAACCCGGTTCACTGTCTGGAAAGTGCATTCAATTTCTTTCATACATACTTATAAGATAATTTACCCCATAGTGTGGAACCATTTCCAATGTGCAAATAGGGTCAAATGCCCCCCTTGATAAAAGGAACAATATCCTTTATATCCACATTTATTTGAAGCTCATCTGCTGTCAGTTCACACACTTCTTATACATGACACTTCATTGGAAAATGTAAGCTGCTAGTTGTCACTTAATGTAAATCAGCTTCCTTCTCTTGACAGTTTCATGGAAGTTTTTGGTTATTAACTCCATAAAACTGACTGACAGTGGGCTTTGATGCTGGCACACAAAACACTCTCTCTAACAGACACCCACAAATTAAGAGGATGCCATGTGAGCTACAGTCCTAGAAAGCATCACTCAGCGTTTCCCCTCTGCTGCTTACTCACAGCCCGGTTAATCCAACAGACACTGAGCTTATGGCCCTGCAACTCTGCAACTGTGTGTGTGTGTGTGTGTGTGTGTGTGTGTGTGTGTGTGTGTGTGTGTGTGTGTGTGTGTGTGTGTGTGTGTGTGTGTGTGTGTGTGTGTGTGTGTGTGTGTGTGTGTGTGTGTGTGTCTGTGTGTCTGTGTGTCTGTGTGTGTGTGTGTGTGTGCCCTGGAGGTACACACATGCATGTAGACACACACTCAATGTAAATACATACTATAGTACCACAAATCAATGCATAGCACATCCTCACTAACACACCAAGCTGCAGTCATGTGTAAATGTACATGGTGAAACATACTAACCCGGGCTTCTCTGTTAGTAATGTTTGAGGTCTTTCAATTCCTGTTGAATGGTGGATGAAAAGCCTTCATGCATAACAAACTCCTCCCCAGGCCCCGGAAGCTGATCCAAGCGCTCCCATCACACATGTAACACTGTCAGCTCATATTAAAGCTCCTGCAGAGAGTTGAGAATTCAGCCATTAGCTACAATCTCACTGCTTTGCACTCTCTGATTTAAACACAGAGGAAACATCCCTCCTGTGGCTCTAGTCCTGCTCTCTGTTAATTCAGATCAAGGATGTAGAAGGACAATCAAAATTATGGAGAACAGTTTTTATATAAATATATTAAAACATATATTCATTGCCAATTTGGAAAAAGCTTCACTAAAAGTAACTATGAAAAGTAAATAAAGACAATATCTAATAAAACATTAAATATTGTAACCAGGAAATACAATTATTAAATAATCATAATAATAAAATAACTATTCTACATTTTAAATAGTAAATAAGTTCCAACAGTGCATCACAAAGCTGATTAAATAAGCTAAGCTTTTCAAAATAATATCCACTCACTGACTAAAAAGCTATTGTATTTTTAGCTAGAAGGAGAGATTAAACAATAATGTTTTTTGGGCGTTTATAAAGCCTTGGAATCTAAGAGAGAAGACCCAGAAAACGACCTTCTGGAAGTTTGATGAAAACTATTTGTGATCATTTGTCAAGAACAGTTTTCCAAAATGATTTGATCCTTGGGCAATCCCATAAGCAGTGAAACAGTAATTAAATTCAAGTGAACCCCTGCACCACAGATCCTCAGAAGGAGGCATAAACATAACAGCATTGATTGTATTAAAGTTGTTAATCCATACATACATTACCAACCGCTGTAAAAACACACTTGAAATCTGCCTGCGTTGAGCGCCAAGCTATCCATAATCCCTACGTAACTGCCGATAGGGTAAACAGTTACAAAACCATTACAAAGATCTATGGCGCAATAAAAGGAGCTCATCAATATTAATATCTCTATAAATATTAGAACAAGTTCTCACCGGGGGGAGTGTTGAGGGAAGTTATTTATCACTTTTGAGTGCTGCCTGCGTTGATCTGACGGACAGCTCTTTATTGGTGCTGGGGCTCCTGTCCCAAGAGGAAGAAATCCTTCCTCAGGTAGACATCACACACACGTCAGTCCAATTGTGGGTTTGATTATATCTGATCTAACACACATGCATGCCCACCTGTCAGCACTTAAAAGCTACACACACTGAAAGAAAGCATGGAGACCAAACATGCAATATCAGGTTTCCATGGGCTGTGGGGAAATATGCTCAGTATTTTTTGTGTGTGTTATTATATTTGATAAACAATTAAAGGAAAAGTGAAAAAGTTCATTAAAATGATTACATTTTTACAAATTCTGTCCAAACAAATATACAAATGTAAGCGTTCAGATTAAAAGGCTCCTTGTTCCCCTGAATTCAACAAAAAGTAACACAACAGTAAAGAATGAAAAGATCTATCCATGTCAACGCCAACATGGAGACACGTGAACACACACACACACACACACACACACACACACACACACACACACACACACACACACACACACACACACACACACACACACACACACACACACACACACACACCACGTTTGCTGTGGGGAAATGGTAACGATTTCCTTTTCTCAGGAGTGTTGCATGTCCGCAGAACTGGCAGTGTGAAGGTAAAAATAAAGTGTATTGGCATTTTGGCAATAAATCCATAAAATCCAGGTTTCATTATCTGGGATTTGGCTGATGTAAGGTA
This sequence comes from Eleginops maclovinus, assembly GCF_036324505.1. Taxonomy (NCBI): domain Eukaryota; kingdom Metazoa; phylum Chordata; class Actinopteri; order Perciformes; family Eleginopidae; genus Eleginops; species Eleginops maclovinus. The sequence continues at coordinate 16,801,038 of NC_086361.1, forward strand.
TTCATTTTATTTGCTTATTCAGACTCTTTCTCATTATTTAAATCCAATATTTCAGACCTTGCTGCAAACATTCCCAATGACATGGATGCTTTAAATGTGTAAATTGCTATTTATTTTAACTCCTATATGTCTGGTATTGGAGATTTATTTTTATTATACTGAATAAAATGTAGATATTCAAAACTATTTCACTTTAAATGATAAAGGAACATTAGAAACAATTGCAGCATATAGAAACATTGACTCCAGTCCAAGGAGAAGCCCTTTCTCCCAGTGAGCGACAATCATTACATCACATCTTCCTCACATTAACATTCGCAGTGCAGATCATCATACGCCGAGCAGCCTCTAAACAACAGCGTATCTCTCCTTAAATCCTCCCTTCCTCCCCTGTATTCATGTGGAAGGAGGTGATCCATTTATCATATGCAAATTGGTGTTTGACTGCCCCGTTCACTGTTTAACTCCACCTTCAGAGAATGGGACCTTAATGTAGGATGCTGGTACCATGGCAACAAGCAAGCCTATTATGGAAATGGGACTCTATGTCGGCCATGCATGCAAACAAATCATGCCCGAGGTTGGTTATCAGGGTGGGAGATGGATGGAGGGAAGGGCAGAGGATGAGATCAGGAGGAGTGGATATCAGGCCAAAATGATGACAGAGGAGACTGTGTGTGTGTGTGTGTGTGTGTGTGTGTGTGTGTGTGTGTGTGTGTGTGTGTGTGTGTGTGTGTGTGTGTGTGTGTGTGTGTGTGTGTGTGTGTGTGTGTGTGTGTGTGTGTGTGTGTGTGTGTGTGTGTGTGTGTGTGTGTGTGTGTGTGTGTGTACTATATGTGTGTTAAAGATTGCGACGGAAAGACAAGCGAAATATAGATTGTATGTGGGTCAGACAAGCCAGGGAGAAAGAAGGTGGGGACAGTAGTGACTTTATTATTTACATTTAGATGATAAAGTAAATAAAAACGGAAGACAACTTGGACTGCTTGATATGAAGAGCACACTGACAGATGTTTTTTCACATAATAGCTCCACTAGAAATGTAAGGCTCCGTTAGTCCTCAGCCAAAAAGTGAATCAACCGATCCATTTAGATCTGATGCCTAATGGCCAACATTCATTTTATGTTTTTTTGAGAACTGCAGGAAAAGATAAAGTGCCTTGAAAGCTTGCAGCAGACTTCCATCAGAAAAAAATATTTTAGAAAGTAATATTTGATGAATCTATACATCTAGAGTGTGCTCTTTAGAGATACTATCATAGGTTTAAACCACACTCAATTTAACCACTAACCCATTAAACATTAGACAAGACCGTGACTCATATTTAATCATAATAAGAAGTGACATTCAAATTTGGCCGATGCAACTGGCCTATTTTAATAGAAAAAAACCCTCCTTATGGCCGACCAGGCTGTCAAACCAATTTATTTTTTGACAAAGTTTTGGCCAACTGAGTGTGTTACCACATATTTTATATAACCAGTAGCATTAAAATAGCCTTACATGATAGAAAGTGTAAAAAAGAGATGGCAGGAGGGAAATGGGTAGGAGTTTCTGGAAGTTCTTGACACGCAATATGCTGCACTGTGACTGGTGAAGCGTTGAGGAGAGATGGGAGAAAGACAGGGAGGGAAATGGAGAGATGACACACAGATGTTGCAGTTTGATAGCTGGATATCTGACTGGGCTTTTTCTCTGTTCAGGCTGTTCACTTCATATTGAAGGGTGAAAGCTTAGTGTACACCGAAGCATCGCCGGTGGGACGACAAAAGAAGCCTTTTCATTTCTTCCTTGCTAAACGAAGAGACGATTGCTTGCACATTTTTATAAGCTGTAGCGAGTAAACAGGCACTTAAATAAATGTAAGCTGACTTCATGCGTTTTGAGATTTCAAGTTGATTAATTGTAAACCATTCATCTAAAAAAAGACTGAAACTAAAGCCTGGCACCCTTAGTGCTTTACATGTATTACCTTTAAACACAGTCGCAGAGATAACCATCTCTCAGTATTGGTTATTTAATTAAACCTATTGTGAATCTGAAAACTCTTGTAACCATCTGGGTGAAAATAATATTCCATCTGCCGCACCATTATATAAAAAAATTGTGCCACCTTTTTCTAATCCAAACAAAGATGGTATTTGGATATTACACGTCTCTTTACCGGATTTGTTTTTTACATAATTCAATTCCAGCTCACTGGATCAGATAATACTCGAGAAAGTGTCTCTTATATTATTACACCGTGCTGTTTCATGTACTGTATTTTGCAGGAAAATGGACTAATCTGACTCTGTGTTTCCTCTCATAGCAGACAGGAGAGTACGCCACAGATGAGGAGGATGGGGGGGGGACGGTGGCAGGCGAGGACAAGAGCATCGAGGTGTTTGACTTGCCAGAGTCGGAGGAAATCTTGTCTCCCTCAGAGTTAGATGCCACTAAACTCTACCAGAAGTTCAGAGAGGTAAGGAAAATGTAGTCTGTCCCACCACATTTTTTCTCTGTCAGTGCTTTGAACTAACATTTGAAATAACAAATGCACCCACACACCCGAATAACTCAGCCGCAGAAAAAAGTTAATTCAATAAAACAACAAAAGACACCGACACAATGGAATGTAACACCCCTTTTTACTCGGCTGGGTTACAGTAAATTCTTTTGTCTAGATCTCAGATCTGCTTACCTTCCATAATTCCTCATCTGGAAGATTAGAGGCGTGAATACAAAAGCTACGTGAGACCAATGCTCATTACATCTCTAATTACCCATGTTCGGTTAAACACACAGATGAGGAGAAAAGGTTTTAACCTGAATTTGAATACATTTGTATCCTGATCTGAACAACTTTTCACACGACCGGCTGCTGAGAATAGAAAGCCATGTTGTCGAACTTTGGCCACCATCAATATCAATAAACCCACCTTTAAAAACGACAAATACAATAAATAAAAGCAGTTCACTGGCTGTTAACTCATTCCTTATCTTTATCATTGCGGGGAGCCGCTGATATCAATCGAACACTCCAGCACTGTTTTTGGCAGTGTAACACTTGAGCCTTTCTATAGCCACAATAGCTGTATGACACTTTGAACAAATGGCTTCAGCTGCACTGCAGGCACCGCCGGGGATATCGAGTGAAACTATAATGCAATCCCTGGTCTCAGGGTTTATACATTTCTTCCATTTTCTCAGTTTCTTGACCTCTGCGTTTTGTTTTAAAGACTCTCCCATTTCACACTTTGTACTTTTCTTTCTTTAATGCATTTTACACAAAATCGGACAAGCCTTTTATACAAATAATACAAAGGTGTGACCATTAAATAACTCTTGCGGTTCGACAGATGTCATATCTTTCTGAAACCTTTTTACAACACAACTTGTTCTTATCACAGCAGATGCCAAATAAAAGCAAGATGGTATCGATATTATCAGCATCATGACACTGAACTTTGTAAGGTATTTAAAAGTCAATCCTTCATATCCTTTGTTAGCTTGTGAGAAAAAAGATATTCTAACTGTGAATGGACTCAGTATTTAAAGTATAGGTTCACGTTGCATTGAAATATCATTACTCCCTTTTTTTACTGGACAATAATAAATGCTATCCTAATTTTAAAAAAATGGATTTGCGAAGTTTATGTGAACTTGTGAGACTTCAGCTGTAAATAAAGTGGGTATCCTCAAAAAGTTATATCCACCGGTGTGCATGTGAATATCTTGTATTCTATAAGTCCTTTGAGAGGTGACAAAGACAGGAAAGCATCCATTTACCAAAGTCCCTTCGACCCTTTCCTCTGTTTCTGCCTCACTTACCAGAGCTCTCATTTGCTCCTCTTTCCACATCTCTAGTTCCACATCCTCTTCTTTCTCTCTATCTCATCTTCATTTTTAGTTCTGCTCTGTCATTATCCCGATCCCGCTCTGTCTGCCTGCAAACGACTGCTCATTGCAACTTCCATCACTCATTTTCCCCTCTCTCCATTTCCAACTCCATCCATCTAACATGATACACTTCAGAAGATATGCAAGCCTTTCTGCATTAAGATTTAATCCGTTTTTAATACGTTATGGAATTTTATTGAAGTGACAGATTTTTTGATTTAATGCTATGCAAAATAACTTTTTTTTTTAAGTATCTAGCTTTTCATCCATCTCTGTCTGTCTCTTTGCTCTCCCTGCCTCTCCTCTGAGACTGTGTGTCAGAGCTTGCAGCTGGGAGGCTGTCAGCTGAGGACAGGGTCGGCTGCCTCGGTCCTTCTCACAGTATCGACAGCAGAGCGATTCTATGCAGCCATGCATTTGATCACTGACCACCCTCTCTTTTATCTTCTATCTCCTCTTGTCTCCGCCTCTGCTTCCAACAGCTCCAGATCAAACATACAGTGACCGAGGCCGAGATCCAGAAGCTTAAGAACAAGGTAAGAGATTAAGAGTGTCAGTGTGCGGGCGGGTAGCGGGTGCTGATGACAGAAGTTTCTCCAGGTTAAAAGTATTTGTGAATGAGATGTGGGGATAGTGTCAGGACAACAGGAGGAGAGGGGTTCAGGTTAGGTGTGAAAAACACAAGCTGATCTGATCAAGCTTTTTTTAATAGGCTGCAATAGTTTCCTTTTCAAATTGTAACCTTGCCAGAAAGTTATCACAGTTTTCTCTTTTTTCTGTGTAGCTCTATATGCATATCTACAGCGTGGAAAAAATTAAGAGACCAATTCAGCATTATCATTTTCTCTTGTTTAATTATGTGTAGCTATGTCTTTGAGTTAAATGATTATTATTTATTTATTGTATTCTATTAACTACAGACAATTTTTCTCTGTGTTGGAATTCAACAGACATTGGAGTGGCTGCCATACATGTAGAGATAACGATTTAAGAAACATTTGGAGTGGTCTCTTAATTTTTTTCGGAGCTGTATTTATGTTTTCTTAAATACACATATGAAGTTTTTAATTGATATGCTTTCTCAGATGTTAATGACTTAATTTGAGTCATTCCCAAATTCCAAGTGCTAAGAGTTTAATAAGATTAAGTTCACCCCGAGAAGTGGTGCTTAAAAGGCTTTCTTTAGAAGTTAGAGTGGATCCACTTTCACAGAAAAATAAATTGATGCAATTCAGCCTCTGGAAGCCTTTCTCTTTGACAAGCTTTCTGTAATGTTATTTCCACTTCTAGGTCCACAAATCTAGGTTTGTTGTCCTCATTGCAAATGTTAACGTAGTTGCAGACAGTACATTAAAACTATTTTTACTTGGTTTGATGAACAAACTGTATAGTAAATGGGAAATGGTCAAATATGATGATGGCTTATATTTATTCCTATATTAAATGTGTTTTCGTCCCCTCCCAGTTAACGTCAGTGGAGAGGGAGAAGCAGCGCTGGGAGAAGGAGAAGAGCCAGCTGAAGGCCAGCATCGAGGAGAACAAGGAGAGGATGCTGAAGCTGGAGAGCTACTGGATCGAAGCGCAGACCCTCTGCCACACCGTCAACGAACACCTGAAGGAGGCGCAGGCACAGTACCAAACTCTGGAGAAGAAGTACAACAAGGCCAAGAAACTCATCAAAGACTTCCAGCAGAAGTGAGTTAAATGCTCCTTGGATTGAGGAATGAGGGAGGAAGATTGTAGCAAGATATTTCAAGCTTTTTTATGTCAAGAAATCCCAGTTAGATGAGGAGTTTAACCATAATTTGACAATAAGTAGGTGAAATTGTGGGGTCAGAACCCAAGGTTAAATCTGTTGGTTCTTGCTTAAGTTAGCACATGTCATATTTTGTTCTATAGGTAAAAAAGATCATTTGATTTGGATTTTCAAATATAAAGAGATGGATTTTTTTAGGTATGTTCTTTAATATATGCACAACATTTCCAGGAAATATGATCTAAGAGGGATAAACCAACTGTGTTCCTTACTTGTAGGAGAGACGCTTAACAGCTCTAAATGATTTCTAAAAAACTTCCTTCACTTCATAGCAGGAGATAATTTCGCAAGTCCTGCCATTAAACATTTGCTGAAATAAATCATCCAGGATGAATTCCTTCATTATTCCTTTTTACAGCTTCCTTTGCTTGAATGAGCAGAAAGAAATCCACTGCATTTCCATCTGTGAGGCAGAGCAGCTCTTTTTATAGCCGAAGTCTTATCCAATCCCAACAGTAAGAGCAGAGTCTCTTATTCTCATGCAGCGCAGCGCCCCTGCTTTTCAGTGTGTTGATCTCTTTGGTCAGTGCCATCACTACCTCTCCAGCTCAGCTCCAGTCTGACGGCCTCTAATCGGCTGTGGCCCTACAGGCCAACTGGAAGCTAAATGATGAAACAAACTCTCCCTGCTGATCTGTAGTTGAGGACTGAGCTGCAGAGAGCAAAGGAGCCGAGAGGGACTGGAGGAATTTAGTATTCTTAAGATACATGAATGTGTGTTTTATAGCTGTAGATATGTGCACACACACATAGATGTATCTTGTTTCCCTGAGTGGGCATACACCTACTCACCACATTACGAACTCCCCTCCCTCTTTTCTCTCCAGAGAGGTGGAGTTTATCCAGAAGGAGGATGGGGAGAGGAGGAGGCTGGAGGAGGCTGAGAAATCTCACCTGGCAGAGATCCAGGGACTGCAAGTCAGGGTAAACCAGAGCATCTTGTTTATCTCTCACATCCATCTTCTCCTGTAAGCCTCTCTGTGTTTGAGTCGTTCTGTATGTGTCTGCAAAATTAGGTTTATTCACCTCCAAACAACACAAACGTCCTTGAAGCTGAAATAGTATAATGAATGCTGCAGTTCTCCTGTTCACCTGGCACGTATCTTTATCCTTCTGTGTTTTAATAAAGCAGCTGCACATATGTGAAATAAATGCCCAAATAGTCCTCAAAAAGATCCTTAACTGCAGTCCCCCACTTCTGATTTCTTTCGGCAAGGCTTTTATACATCCAATAGGCTTCTCCTCCTTGGACAGTGACAGCAGGTGTACTCGGTGTCCCGGGGCCTGCAGTCGGCTCCATTGTCAAACTCTGTATAGATTGTTCTGCTTTTCTGGTCTTAAGACATGACAGTTGTGCTGTTTTCTGCTCAGGCCATGCCCCACAGTCGAAAGGGCAGTCAACTTAACTGTCCCCTGCTATTATTCTGCACAGTGAGCTTAATTCTCTATGGCACTGCATTGTGAAGGGTGAATGGTCAACTGGGCGCGAGCACGAGTCGGAGAAAAACAGTTTAATCTGTAATTTAAGCCAACAGCGAGATAGGGTAGTGCTTTAACTAAACTGATGTGTTACTTAACTGGTGCTTTCCATCAAAGTGAATCAAAGATAAATAATATGAGTTCTTTTTTTCTATGCTTTAAAGCAGCTTTTTTCCCAGGTAAGTGCCTACGGTTGAGTCATATTGATCGGTTACTCTCCCTCCGCAGATTGCAACATTAGAGTCGGAGCTAATGCAGCTGATGAAGCAGAACGGCATCCAGGTCAACAACAACAACAGCAACAGTGCTGAGAGGCTCAGCGCTCAGCAGAACAGCCCCAACAGAGCGGCAGCAGCCAGAGGTGAGTGTGTGAGGGGACCCCTACTCACCGCCTGCATCATTATGATGTTATTGATTTATATTAATAGTTGGGGGAACTATTTTCAGTGAGAATAAGGTAAAAGATCAGTACTACGCTCTCTTTGTGCTAAGCAAAGCTAACAGTCTCTTGGCTACAGTTTCCTATTGAACGGCCACACATATCAGTACTATCAATTTTCCCACACAACACTTAGCAAGATAGAAACTATATGTTTCCTAACATGCAGAACTATTTCTTTAGGCTCTCTATCATTTTTATTTCATGTTTCTATCTGCTTTAGACGCTGAGAAATATAAGATTTAGTCAATCATTTTTTGAGTAGGTTGTTTTCCAACCATGGTAAAGTTACTGAATGCTTTTCAACGGGGTGCCTAAGGTCTAAATGGATTGATTAATGCAGTGACAGGTCAAATAGCAGACAAATATATAACCTGAACATCTCTATATAGTTGAGATATACAATCTTAAATAAATTAACCGAGATACCAAGATTTATTTGTCCCCAAAATAACCCGTGAAGTATCCCTTAAGCTTTTTGACTCATCTTGCCCTCTGAAGATCAACGTCTCTTGTGACACAACAAAAAGAAAACGCAGCACAAACACTCACAGACACTGAGGCCTGGGCTTTCTACACACACATCCTCATCCTCTGCTTTGAACTTCACACACAGTTTCACCTCTGACTCTAGTTTAACCTCTTCAAACAAAAACAAACTTGTAATTCCCTTTTTGAGGCACATCTGTCAGATTTTGTTTTCCGCAAGTCTTTGTAAGCTCCGCCGGCTTCGTTTCAGCGGTGCATCTGTCAGATTGCAGTGTGCACAGATATCTGATACTGTACAGTGCAGACGGGATTGGATCTGCGCTGATCCGAGTGACGCATCCCATTATGCAATATTAACAGGGGGGGATTGAGGGAGACTGCTGGAACAGGATGTAAAGGAGAGAGTGAACATGTGGGAGGAGAAGACAGAAGCTGCTGAAATGATCATTTAAATTGAAATGATTTCAGTTTTTGTCTCCTGACAGCGTCTCCCTGTGCACTCAGGAAATGAGCAGAAAAATGATAATTGCCTGCCTAATTAATGATGTTACTTTTAAAGGAAGATTTGATATTCTTACGGCATTGATGTGTTTTTAATAGACTAACTCAATGGGGGTGTCAGCACTGAGGCCAGGCTAAATGGAGTGCTTCTTAATAAGACAAAAAAAAAGGACGAACGGCGATAATTAAAGGACGAATGCTTTTGGTGAACAAATTGATCAGACAGTGTGTTCTTTTTATCTTGTCAAGTTAAATCACAGTTGGTTTTACTCTCTCTTTCCTTTGTGTGTGTGACTTTAGACCTGAGGGAGGGCTCTCCGTACTCCCCCAGCAAAAAGAAGAGCCTGAGAGTCCGAGACAGCATCAGCTCCACAGAAGGAGAGGTTTGTATCCAAACACACACACCTGCACCTTTTCCTTTTTTTAGTGAGCAATGGATTTCTTATTTCACAACAAGTTGAAATTTCAACCAGTGTGTGTTTTAGAATCAGGTTTATTGCAAAGAAGGTTTACACAAAGGTATTTGATTTTGTGTATAGTGGGGCATAGAGGAAAAAATAAAGGTTTGCAATAAATTCAAATTTTCTTAAAGTGAATGTCTTTAATTTACCCCAAGGTGTTTGATTAGTGTGTGTGTGTGTGTGTGTGTGTGTGTGTGTGTGTGTGTGTGTGTGTGTGTGTGTGTGTGTGTGTGTGTGTGTGTGTGTGTGTGTGTGTGTGTGTGTGTGTGTGTGTGTGTGTGTGTGTGTGTGTGTGTGTGTGTGTGTGTGTGTGCTCGTGTGTGTGTTCATTAGCATCTTTTTGTGTGTGTTCCCCCTGTCCATTCCGCTGTACCTCTCTAATAGATTAATCCTACGTGTTGCTCTGCAGCACTAATTGAGTCTGTGGCGCCGTCACAACTCGTTGTCTCTCCCAGTCTGATTATAACAGCCACTGTCTTCTTCTGGATGGAAAGGCTAACTTAACTCAGCAAGAGCAGGGATGAGTTCAGATTGGATGAACATCTTCAGATCAGACTTGGCAGGAACACAGGCAGTGTGAGGCTTCCAGGGGAAACCAGGGCGCTGAATTAGACATGGTGAAAGTATGTCAAGTGACTTCTTTCAGATTGGTCTGCAGCTTCAGATGTTCGGAACACTTTTCATTTGATTGCACTTTTTTTCTTCCTGTTTTTGTGACCTCTTCTGAGCTTTCCTCTTCAGTATTTTGATTAACTTTCAATTTAAACGTTTCCCTCTCTCCTCATCTCACACATCACATTTCCCCCTCCCTTCTCCATTTGCTTCATCTTTTTTCCCTTTACGTCTGTCTTCAGGTCTCGGAGGGGCATGGCAGTCCCGCCCACAGTCGATCTGGTTCGATTCGTAGTGTGGCTTCTTATGATGGAGGGGTCCTCAGGGCCCCTGGCAGCACAGAGAGCTCCCCCAGACGAACACTGCACCATCCGTCCACTGCAGGTCAGTACTCCTGCAACCTGACGTCATCCAATAATACAGGATTGAATAGTCACCAAAACACCTGGAAATGTATCTACTCATCACTTATAAGAAGTGATCTCACTGGGGGGGTGTTTTTTGATCACAGGTTCTCAGTCTCCTGCCATGTCGCGCCCCTCGCACTGTGTGGAAGAAAACAGACAGGCAACAGAACCGGGGTAAGAGGAGAACAGTGGAAAGCCATTTTCTGTCACATACCATCTAGCTAATGCAAAAGAAAACAGCTGATTCATTTTTCATGAAATAAATGTGTATCCCAATAAAGCATTTATAAAGAACTTCCTACTGTTGTAAAGCAATATCTTGACTGCGGAATGGCTCAATTATTTAAAAGGAAAGGATATGAGGAGGAAGCTACCATTCATGGGATAATAAAACAAAAAGATGTATGAAACAATTACACTTATTGTTAGCCAAAATAATTAACTTTCTAATTGCATTTCTAGTTTCTAATTAAAGTTTAATAAGAAACCAAATGAACAAAGTGCAGGAAATATGTGACTGTAGAAAATGACATCATCTTTAACAGTGAAAGACGGTATAGTGGGAAATATATTAGGTTTTGATAAGGTACTTACAACTACAATGCTTGTTTGCTAGCTTTAAACTGTATATTATTTACTGTTATCACAATGATCCCAGAGCCTCACATGGGAACAGGTCAATAATAACACACTCAGAGTTCCACTGTTATTTTGTTATGGTCGTCTGGCATTACGATAGGATAATACTTTAAAGGTCAGATCAAGTCTGAAATTTGTCTTGCGTCACAGCAGCTCCAGTTGCAACATTAACAAGGACAGATATTAAGACACGATACAAGAAAAGCAGACATTAAATGACATATTGTGGGTGAATGATGAGCAGAACATCTGGATGTTTTAGTTGTATCTCTCCTCAATGAGTTCAGGTCCAGTAAATCTTTATGAAGATGTGGTCCAGAAATCATTATGACTTTATTTTATTTCCCCCCTCCCTCTGTTTCTCTTTCTCTCCCTCTCTGTCTCCAGCTCCACAGAGCCGTCAGCAGAGGACAGTACAGAAAACCTCACGGCTAAGGTACATGAGGTTTGGTTTCTGCACATTTGGCAGATAATGATTCCCTTCACAGAAATGAACAGTGATTTACATTAATGCCATGACATTTAGCTTTGATGTGTTGTGTTGTTTCTGTTGAACAGAACTACCTTACATGGCCCCACTTCTTCTCCTATTCATATTATTTGGTATTGTATTATTTTGTGTTTTGCTCAATTATACCTCAATCCACTGAAATGGAAATGAGTTCTTTAACAGGTAAACAGGGTTAAGTGAGATTATAAAGGGAATTAAAATGCTTGATTGCATCATAATTGCAAGGAAATCAATGAATAATCCAACATAATCCTAAATATTTCTTATAATCAATGACTTTCGCTACACAAACATGTTCTGGATGATGTATTTTGAAGGATTCAAATTTGTATAAAAATCAGCCCGCAAATCAGTTTGTTTCATGATTCATTTTCAATCAGCTACATGTCATACTGATGCAGTAAGATTAAAGTCATTAACGTGGACATCCGTTGCAGTGTAGGAACTTGCATGAAGACTATTTCTAATCCTGTGTAATATCACATGTGGTTACCCGAGGATTAAAAAGGAGATTATTTTTGATACTGCACCAACCCAATCCATTTCTCTCTCCAAGGACATGCTCTGAGCTTGATATGGATAAATCAATGCAGAATGTTTTCACATTAGTTATGCAGAGCTTTTAAGTGAGGATTCAGCCCAGAGAGCTAAGAGTCCGCAGGATTAGTTTCCCTTTCACCTCAGACAGCACTGGTATTCAGAGAACTCCATAAAGCTACAGTTTTAGCCGAATGTAAGAAGCTTTAGACTTTAAACTCAAAATCTGATATAAATATAATGTTGCACCAAAAAAAAAGTACTTTCTCCTTAAGACAAACTACTGCTTTTTTTTTTACAAGTATTAACTTTTCTCCTCCTAATTGTCCATATTTCTCAGTACCATCAGCTTGTCTCTGTGTGTTTCAGCACAATCCTAATACTGTACTGTAATTCCACAAACATCCACACTCTGGCACACTCAACATCTTCAAAATGAGAGATGTGCGTAACCCTGACATCTCAGGGTCTTCCAAACAGCTTAGATCTATTAGGCTATTGTCTTGATAATTTATGGAATGTCAAATATTAGGAAGAAAAACACCAATCATTGTGAGGAAATGTCTTCTTGCTCCTAATTCACTGCCTCCTCTTCCACTCTTTAAGAAATAAAAATAGAGAAGCACTCCCTCTAATCAAGTAAATTCAGCCTCAGTGCCAGTTGGCTCTCACCACAAGTCTGATGATTGTGTTGTTGGTTTCTCAGGGACCCGCTCTGAATGATGATCTGAGCGCCGGCAGCAGCAGCAGCTCGGTGGAGATCAGCGGCCTGCTGAGTGAAGCCAAGATGTCAGGACGCTCACACACACTGATGCTCTCCTCTGATGAGGTACACATACTGACTTCAAATACTCGCGTTTTTAGTGAAGGTTGTGGAAGGTGATGTACTGCATTATCAAAATGTTGAAACATATATTTTACTTGAGCTCGATTCAAACACAAAGTTAAACTGCTGTAGTTTAAGCCACACTTTTATACCTATGTTTAAAACCCGATATCTCTGTTGTTTTTAATGCTGCCACATTCAGAGTCTGGATATGATAGATGACGAGGTGAGACCTGTGTTTTTATTGCATGCTTGTGTTCATGTGTCTGTGTTTCGTGCCCACACATTATTCATGGTGTTTCTCAAAGAGTAATATATGTTGCTAAAGAAAATAGTTAGTTGTATAGAAAGACGCACTGTTGATGGTTAAATCCTACATGTCAGAGGTGTAAATTCATCTGCTTTTTCCTCTCTGTTCCGTCCGTCTCTCTCGCTGTTCAGATCCTGGACGAGGCACAGTTTTCGAAGCAGTATCAGTGGCAGAACAGCAGCATCACAGAGTGGACCTCCCAGCAGGTGGCCCGCTGGCTCATGGGCCTCAACTTGGAACACCACATCCCAGAATTCACTGCCAAAAATATTGATGGAGAGCAGCTGCTGCAGCTGGAGAGTCCTGAGCTTAAGGTAAGGCTTTTTTTTAGGTTTTTATACGAACATTTTACAGCCAGTATGAACAAGAAATAGCAGTGTAGCTATTCCAAAAATATGTTCCAGGGTGAAACATAGTTTGTCTTTTAAGCGTAAATATTGCAAACAAAATGCACAGCAATAGTCAACTTAATGCCTTAAAAGTATGTTTTAAGGGTTTGTAAATAAGTGTGTAGTGCCTTAAATTATGCTTCAGCCCTAGATGTTTTTCTCTTCCTAGTAGTTTATCTTTGGTGATTTTGGACAATTAACAGATGTATAAGTACATAGGTAGACCAAAGAAATAAATATACTTATGCATGTTTATTTATTTCAGGCCCTCGGAGTAACCTCTTCCCAGGACCGTGCCCTGATCAAGAAAAAGATCAAAGACCTTAAACTTATGATGGAGAAGGCCAAGAGGAACAGAGAGAAAGTGGAGAAGCAACGAGAGAAGCTACGGAAGAGAGAGCTGGAGGAGCAGCAGAAAGAGGAGCGCAAAGAAAGCGCGGCAGAGTGAAGTGAATTGTTCCATCACCTGCCGCGTTACTGTAGCACCACACCACGTAGCATCTCGAGGATCAGAACGTCAGTAGGCCCCACAAATGAACCCTGAGGGACACCTGCTCAGTAGTTCAATAGTTCTCAGTGGTTAAGCTACAAACCCAACTGTCGGAGATTGTTGAGTAACTTTTTCACCAAGCAAATCAAACCAAAATGAGCAGTTGGATAAAAAATATCCCCCCCGTTCATTTGCCTCATTTTACACCCATCCTGCGTTTTTAGCCACTTAAGATTTTACTCATTTCTATTTATTTGCTTTTAATTGCTGTAAATTAGGTTTATTTATTCAGAGTAAGTCTGTGAAGTTAATCTCATCCTATATCATCTTCAGAGCCGTCTACATTACCTATCACAGCACCCGTATATATGTACAGTGATAAATACAGATATGTCTGATGTGCCATTTTGATAGACTTATGTATATCCTGTCGGTGAAATCGCTCTTTTGATTCGCCGAAGAACATACAGGTCAGGCCTGTTGGGTGGAAAATATGAGGCAGTACTCGTGCCCCACCACTGGGTGTCCCCACACTGCTTACTTTCACCACTGAAGGAGGCAACACTGGAACTTTCCCACAGGAGCTGAAGCAAGTCTCACTGGGAGAAATAAACCCTCTTGATAATTGCAAGAACACTGGAAGTGCAAACACTGTACATTTAACCTCGGCACTGACTTGTCCAATGCTTACAGTCTACATGTACCATATAAAGCGGTTCACAAGGTATGATTGATGAAAACTACATATTGAACTGGTTCTAATGGATACTTCAGGTACAATGTAATTATGAAATGTGTAACTTACCAAACCTGTACCAGAAAAACAAAAAAATGTTGAATGAAACTTCCTGCTTATATGCATAATGTGGCTTTGACAACGCTTGTAACCTGCTTTTGACCTCTTTTTATATTCTCTCTCAACAACAAAGTTATACCCTGCCGCTGCCTTTAGAAATTCTAGAGAAGTAGAATTTTTCTGAACACTTCCCGCTTCTGTGTGAGTATGGAAACACCTTCAGTAGACATTTCTAACATTTTTTTTCATGAAAGTGTACAGTTCACCATGCAACACACTTTGGAATATTCTGAATATTATTAAGGAACGCTGCCATATAGACGAGTCGTCTCTGCGATGCAGGACAGATGCAGGATGCACCTGATACTACTGATGTTACACTGGAAATTGCAACGGATAGATGCAATATACTTTTAATTTTCCTGTAAAACCGGTTCAATAAGACTTTTGATTTACCTGTTAGATAAAAAATATATAAATCTTTTGAAATTATTTTGTATTTTATGCAATTATTGTTTTAGGGTTACGAGACATGCTCCCTGTGTTACTTCTTTAGCATTCCCAAGAATCACTCCGTAGATTTACAGTAAATACAGAGACATCAGAGTCACCGTGATCCTATCAAAGGCAGCTTTGGTTATGATTCCCTCTCCGTCTCAAGGGCCCTGCCTGGTGTGCTGTAAACCGGTTTAGATGCAATGCCACAGTAAAACAGGAATCATTGATCTATTAATGCTATTATTTATTTATTTCTGTATTTAATGAACTGACTACTGTTTATGATGACTTATATGAAAATAAGAGTACTATTAACACCTAATAATGATTTATCCTTGATTACTTCCTATTGCCAAAATATAAGTGAACCTGCTCATTAAAAAGTGATTTTAGAATAAAACTGTCGTTATGAAATGAAAGATTATAAGTTTGAAAGTGCAAAGAAAACGCAGAAATGCTCCCTCATCGTGCTCGTGGTTTTCCTCTAATACAACCATAGTGCTGCTCCAGTGCAACTCCAATAAACTGCTCATGTTGTATTCTTATGGAATATTTTGTAACACCTGAACCTTTTCTGTGAATACCCCCCCCACCCGAAAACCTCCCCTGTCAGGTCAATCCGCTGACTTCACTCTTTTGACTCTTTTGTATGTATAGTAAAACACTGAGAGCAATACGCTGTACGAATCCTAAAGCCTTGTTTTCTATCGTGTCAGTTTTTTGTCTGAGGGCTGAGGAGGCTTAAAGGTTTACCCCCGAGGCCATAAAGTGACTCCGGATCTTTTCTATGTGCTTGCCTGAGCTTGCCTAGGCATGATGAAACCAACGTATGGATGAGACCCTGGTGCTCCTGGCAGGCGTTTGAGTCATGTCCTGAAGGGTTTTTCTTTCATGTACGTAGAGAGCAAAAGATAATCACGACAAACTGCTAGCCATTGCTTTGACTCTTAAAAAAAAAAGCTGTGCTTGTTCTCCTCTTTCTCCTCCTTTTTTGTCCTTACCTTGCTCTCATTTTTCGCATTCTGAAAAGTTTGAAAGGGCAGCTACCTGTCACACTGAATAAAATGTGCGGTCACTGTCTGTTTTTGTTTCTTCTTTTACCACCGTTTCTCTGACTTCAACATAGTTTTAGAGGTCATTTGTTAGCTATAGTCCCAAGGAGCAAAAACTGCAAAATTCACATTATAACTGTTAATGCTGGTTAATTTTTCATTCTCCTTCTTATGCTAATCAGTCATATTGACATAGAAAAGAAGAAGATATTCGAGACCTCTGCCATAGCCATGCTGTGTTTACATGACCTAGTATTTCAACCATATGAACATTCACCCCCTTTCTCTCAGAGGACTGGCAGTACTGAGGTCAGCCACAAGCCTCCAGTACCACCCTCTCTCCTTTCTATTTATATTCAGCCTGATTTTACTCCAGGGCTATTTTCTAACCATGACAACTCCCCCCTGTCACTTACTGTTACCCCTCTTCTTACAACTCCGTTTCTATTGGGGGGCTTATGGAGGCTTTTCAGTGTTGGTATGATAGGCACGTTCCTTATCACCATTTATGTGTTTATTTCCAATCTCCTGCATCCTGCGTGGAGAACATTAGTGTGTGAGTGGGTTGCTTTGGTTGAGCCTCAAGAACGAGGCCCGTCTTTCAAGGAGCTCATGGAGGAGTGGAGTCCAAGACAACCGGCTGTCAAACAGCTGAAGCGGCAGTTCCTTGACGCTCTGCAGGCCAACGATGCCCAGGAGGTCATGAAGATTCTGCAAGATGGAAAACTAGACATTGACACCGTTCTGGAGGTGGATGACCCGAGCATGCTGCTGGCCTCATACAAGCAAGGTACGCATAAAATAAAGTTTGACCTACATTTCACCAGCAGCAATGCTTGATGATAAACATCATGTAGTGTTTTCTAAACTAAGGTTTTCAGGGCTGTCAACTGTTATTGTATGAGTATTCAGAATTGTGATTATGAAAGTGTTTGTGGTTTCATGAAGCATCTGAAAAGGAAAAGAGATTGTAAACATTTCATTAATATCTAATTTAGGAGATCAGTTCTATAGTTTATCCACTAGGTGTTGCTAAACCCCCATGGATACTGAAGCTGGACATGACAAGAAACCCTGTGTGTGATTTATGAAACCATGCGTTCTCAGGATACCGGGAATAAACAATCAGAAATATAAGAACAAAGCCGTATGAGTTGTAATCCTACAGTGAGTCAGAAATTATGTAAGCACTGTTCATCTCTATTTGGCCCTGGAAAACTCATTTTTTAAGTATTCTCCTTTGACCTTAAACATTGATGGCTAACTACTCAACAAGAACTAACATAACCATACAGTAACACTCACTGGTATCTGTTTAGGTGAAAAGTATTTTCTTGTCTATATTGCTGCAGGTTACTGGCTCCCCGACTACAAACTGGAGATGTCCTGGGCGATGGGTATTCATGTGTGCGTGATGTACAATGCGGTGGAAACAGCTCTGGTGTTAATTGAGGAAGGTGCAGCCATCAACGGGATGCCCAACGGGAAGACGCCGCTGCACGTGGCCTGCGAGGCTGCCAACGCTGACTGTGTCGCCATGCTTCTGACCCACAAAGCCAAAGTCAACGGCTTGTCTCTGAGCGGACACACACCGCTGCACCACTGCATCACCAGCGAGTCTGTGGCCTGTGCCAAGCAGCTCCTCAGCAAAGGTCAGGAGGAAAGGATGCATGGATAGATGACTATAAGTAGACAGGTGAAATTGAAATCGCATTTTAAACCACTAAAATAACCTTTGCTTTTTCCCCATGCAGGTGCAAAAGTCAACATGCCCGGTGACAACAATGAAGCAGACACACCTTTACATTCAGCAGCCAGATTTGGCGTCCCAGAGCTGGTGGCTCTGTACTTGGCCAACGGAGCTGATGTGAATGCAATCAACTCCTTGCAGGAGACCCCCCTGATGACTGCCTGCTTCTGGGCTTTTGACTCTAAGGAGCAAATGTACAGTGAAGATCATCATCTTGTCTGTCGCCTTTTGCTCGACAACCAGGCAGGTAAGTCTCTTCTTTCTTGTATACCATGGAGGCTTTGAGACTTTTACAACAGTTCCCTTCTATTCAAGATCCCAACCTCCAAGAAGAGGACAATAAGACAGCCCTTCACAAGGCCGCCTGGAACTGCGATCACATCCTGATGCAGATGCTGCTGGAGGCCGGAGCAAACACACGGGCCATGGACATCAACGGCTGTGCCCCCATCCAGTATCTCCTCAAAGTGACTGATGTCAGGCCCATGGCCATACCTGAGCTCTGCTACCAGGCGCTGCTCAACCATAACGCAGCACGGATCTACCCCCCCCAGTTCCACAAGGTACAAAGATGTAGTCTGATGTTATTAAACAATATTACATGCAGAATATTTCACAAATGATATGTTGATGATGAGAGATCCTTGCTGTATAATAAAATGTTGTATTTTGTTTATCTTTTTGCAGGTGTTGCAGTCCTGCTATGACTGCACCGGAGCCGTAGAAGTTATGGTCAACGCTTATGAGCGCTTAAAGCCCACAAACAAGTGGAGTGCTGCCATACCTGATGACTGCTACAAGGTAGTACCCATATCTTCTGTACATCAATAGAATGGTATGTGTTACTTTTTTTGTGCCTCCCTAGGGACATTTTGTGCTTTTTAAATGTTCAATCCCACAGCCATCACATCAAAACTCATGCATTCTATTATATCAGGCTATTGATGTAGAGCAGCGTTGTCCAAACTACGGCCTGGGAGCCAAATGCGGCCCGCAAGCCATTTTAAATCGGCCCTCAGCAAATTCTATAAGTATAATTGAATATAGCTCACTAATTAAACTTTTGCTTGTCTTATATTGCACTTCTCAAATATATATGTTAACATATATTAATGAGCCCAATTTTCAAATAAATTCAGTCATTTAGAATTGAAAACATTTTCTAACATATCTTAGCTTTAAAAAAGCCCAATAACTTATTTCTATAACAAGCTTGAAATTGAACCTTCATATTTACTCTTATTATAAGCAATCTGAGACTTCTGTTTTAAGGAATGAGCTGCCAACAAAATAAATGAAACCCTAAAGACAGATGGGATGTAGGCTGTTTTTTCCTTAAACCATTTGAATGTATTGCGCATTATTCACCTACATTTGATTTGCTTTGCTAACTTATAACTTAACTTATGAGGCAATATTCACCTCAATAAGTGACCCAGCTCTCCGTATATTTTTCTGTATGTGGTCCTCGGTGAAAAAAGTTTGGACACCCTGATCTAAAGCCATGGCTTCGAAATGATAGTTTTTTCAATTTTTCACCAGATTAAGCCATTTTAACAGGTTTGCCTTAATGGACAAATGCATGCTATTTTACTGTATTACAGTACAAAAAAGCATTAATGCATCAAATGAAACCTTCCCACTTGGAAAGATACAAGATCAGATTGTTTTCTTTGCTCCCTCAGCGACACAAAGCCTTCTACGACTCTTTGTTCGCTGTTTGCAGCAACACTCCACGCTCCCTGCTGCATCTGACCAGATGTGCCATCAGAGGCAGCCTGGGTGAGGTCTGCCAAATAGGCGTAGCACAGCTGCCTCTGCCACCTCCCATGAAGAGGTATTTACTCCTGGAGCCTGAGGGGATACTGTACTGATGAAGAGGATATGGTTTCCAAAAAATGACCTGATGTGTGGGAGGAAAGTCAGCCTGTCACCTGATGAGTTGATAAAAACATCCACTTCCTGTCTGCAGAGTGAGGAAAGTGAAAATGCTGCTAGTTGGAGCTGCCACTTACAAGAGTGTCCCTTTTATTTTGTTGGATAACATTCCCAGAGGTTTTTGTCTGGAACATAAGGACCCCCTCTTTGGTGTTGGACAGTACTGAAAAGTTGCTGGTGTGAGTGGAAATATAATCACATGACTTACTATAAAAGTCATTCATATGGTGGTTTGATGCGGGATATGACAGAGAATGCCATCCAACTAATTACAAATGATGAGAAACATGGCAGGATTGATAGCCAAGTGGGAGCTTACTGATGATGATTGCTGTGCTGATTACAATAATAGTTTATAATGTTTAATAAGTGAACATTAATGTCTGATGTCTCCCACCATCACCTGCCCTAGACTTCTGTTTCTGTAAACACTGTTTTATTTAAGTATAAAAACACTATAGCGTTTGACTTGTCTCTCTATGACAGTGATGCCTCATCTCAATCTACCCGGCAACCATCCTTAATGCTCACTCATGCTCTCATGATACTCCATTATGCAGAACAAACACTTGACAAAGCCCTTCACAACAAGTGCTTGTTTTTCCAGTGGACTGCACCTGAAGCCATAAATGGGCCCAGCCAGAAAAAAAAAATGGTCATCGTAACATCAGTCTCTACCTTAACTCAACATCAGAAGTTTGAACTGCTTTTCTTTCTGACTTCTTATATCTCTTTCACCAGTAAAAACACTTAAGATTTTCACCTAAAGCTAATCTTCTAAACCTCTTTTTTAAATCTCAGGCAGACCTTTAATTATGACCTGGGCCATCATCCCAGTCAGAATAGCATGCTCGTGTGAGGATCTCTGGCGATTTTATCCTGATATTAGGACTAATTTACCATGGGGAGTTAACGCCAGCTTACAATAGGATGAAAGCACTCAACAGACTGAGGCTGCTGCCTGGAGAGGAAGAGACTTGCTGAGCTATTGTGTATTTTTTTTTAAAGAGGAGAAAATAATCCGGCAGCCTCGGGAATCATTAACATGAAGGCAGAAAAAGGATGAAAAAAAGAAAAGTGAGCTTTTTATCACAAACATGATTTTAAAAACATTACCACAAACCCATAGCTAAGACAAAATAAAGTATATTTTCCAGCAAACATGTCATAAATGATTCAAGAAATGCCTTTGTGTGTGTTTTACATAAACTATGCTTTGAACAATTGTAGTATATGGACAAATAATTAAATGCCACTTACGTCGGGGACCTCACTGACTTACAGTGTGTAGTGACATTGGTGTGCTGTTGGTGTAATCTTTGAGCGACGTATTGCAGCATAAACAGGTGTGGTTGATGGGCTGCAAGTGTAGCAGAAAAATTGTCTGGATAAATGAATAGTCAGGCCTGAATCCTAAAATAGAGCAGTAAAATGTAGGCTGAGAGATCAAATCAAGCATTACAATAATGGGAAGAGCAGGGTTTCACAATCAACTGAACTCGATCCTTTTTTTAATTCTCCGATCTTTAGAAATAAGCTTACATAATTCTGTATTTGTTTTGACGTAATTCCTGAATAAACTGGAAAACAGAATTGCTAGAGACAGGCAGAAACAGGAATCTAAACCACAGGGAACCTGTGGGCACAGCAATGAAGGGGCAAACAGAGCAGGACAGCCTGTCCGCAAAGCTCCTCTTGGCAGCCGGCCACAGGAAGCCAGTTGACTGTGTCGACGACCAAAGTTTACTAAAACAAGCTGTGGGGACAGGAGAGAGACAGGGGGTATTACAGAGAGCAGGGGGCTGTGTACTTCACACACTTTAAAAAGCTTTATTCCTCATTACAAATCTTGCTGATATCTTACAGGGTATTTAATTGTACTACGAGCAACAAAAGGCACAAAAAATTACGCATTGATGAGTTTTATTTTTCTACATTCACTGGTCCTTTTAGTAATGAACCACAACTTCAGCACAGAAACACGAGGCCTTTGAGAGTGATGGTCGTACATTTTGAAATGCAAACATGTCAGTTGGTAAAGACAGTTATAAAATCATAAAAATCTAAAATGAGGGATTTTACATTTGAATCAACAGCGTCTCAATGCAATTCTAAACACTACAAACTTGGAAAAGACTGAACTGAGAAGTACAGTTTACGAAAAGTGTTGCTGGTATTTCATGAAGACATGGAATAGGTCAAATTATTAGAAACATAAGGAAACATCTATTAGATAACACAGCGTACATACAGTATAGCATTGTCTGTGGTGTTCCTACTGTAAATGCATGCTACACTTTGCAATCATTTCCACAGGACTTTACACCCTCTGAAATCACTTAAATATACAACACATGCATCATTGCAAAACACTTGTTGATATTACCCAAGGACCAGAGATACACTGTTTAGTTTTACTATTTGAAAAACACTGAAAATATTCTTGGAATAACTTTAGTGTTTTTATTGCAATGGAATACAAACCAGTTTCAACAGATGGGGAGTTATTATTGTGAAGGTTATGTGAACCTGGCAGTTTTATAGTTAAAATATAATTATTCACAGTTACATTTAACATATCACCGTTACATATGTTGCAATACTGTGTTCCACTTCTCCACAAAGGCACTTTCCCCCTTCTGCTCCATCAACTATGTTTACACCTCATATTAAAGGAGCTAAAAGGTAAACGTTTCACAATTTATTATACATTAATTTTATTTTACAGCATAAATAACCAGGGAAAATCTTTCTTATAGTGTCTGTTAATGCTGTGGACGGGTGAAAACTGAACTGCAGAAGTTGTGCGTGTAAAGCAATGCCGCAGATTATGAAGGAATACCATGCCGACATGAACAAAAGTGCAGGAATAGACTTTGATCTCTTTGAGTTCAGGCTGCAGTCGAAGTGACCGTGCTGCAGCTGGCTTAGGTTGCGTGTTTATAAGCAGAGGTACACATTTACCGGATGCAAAAACACAACCCAGGAATAGTAACAACCTAAAACATTTGCCTGGCTTTGAATTGGAAAATGATACATTTTGAAAGATGAAATAAACACAAACAGCATGCTGGTTTTGTAGTGTAACCGTGTTATTAAAATATATAGGGTAATGAGGAAAGCTGAGGGAGATTAATACTTGACTTTTCTCAATTTTCATTAGCTGGACGTAATCGTTGCAATAGTAAAGTATCATGACGTTAACTTGCCTGTAGCCTGGTAATGAGTAATAGTTCAGCTCAGTTATATCTGTACAATTTATCTGACTCTTGGCACCAGGCTCTAGGCTTCTCTGGGTGAGAAAAGGAATCCACTTTCCACACCCAGTCGTCCGGGTCCAGCAGCATGTGTCTTCTCCCACTCACAGTACAACAAGTTCATCCATCTCTTCAAACATGGACCCCTTTTCTTCTCAATTATATTAATCAAACTACTTTAGACTGTCCTCTTGGAGTTGCCCAGTTGCTTCGGATCCTTGCTGGGCATGCACCAGTCGTCAGCCTCTATGCTCGTCTGGTAATGCCTTAAGGCTGACTTGTTGAAAACAGGGAGTCTCTCCACTGACTCCGAGGACAGGGCCTGTGATACAGAGCAGAAGGGAACTCATTAGTCTTCAACCTGAGATCCAGATCATTGGGCTTCCCTACAAAGTTCCCTCTGTTTAAGTACAGACAGCAGGGGTCTCCTTGGTTTCTAACCTGGAACATGTGGTGGGTTACAGCATGACAGATATTAGCTGAGCATTGTCTGTATGACGCAGGTATGCTACATCTGCCAGCACTATGTCAATACAGAATGTGCACTTGACAGTACATGTATATGTGAACTCTAACCCAACTGGTGTTATTTCTGACTGTGTGTGTGTGTGTGTGTGTGTGTGTGTGTGTGTGTGTGTGTGTGTGTGTGTGTGTGTGTGTGTGTGTGTGTGTGTGTGTGTGTGTGTGTGTGTAGCTCTCACCTTCAAGTATATAACAGCTGAGGTGCCGTAGCCCTCCATAGAGTAGAGCTGCAGGTCTCCCTGGAAGTACTTGGCATACAGACGGGAGATGGGCAGGCCGTAGCCAAAACCAGCCTGAAGGAAACAGAATAAAATATTAGCATAAAGTGGACACTGTGGAGGGCTTGAGTCTTTAGTTTCTCTCTCTTATTGTTACAGTTTTATCCACTAAAACTTCATTCCTCTTTCTTATCAGCCACCGTAATTTGCCCTGACGCTCTGTAGTGTGACCATCTGCTTACATTTTTAATCCCATCTATGAAATGCAAACACAAGCCTGACAGACTAAGACACTCGACAGACGGGTTCAGCCTCACCAGTGGTGCATTGCGGGAGTTGTCTTCGTGGACCGGACTCGGAGCCGTGGAGTACATGTAGCTGAACAGACGCTCGATCTTCCTCAGAGGGACTCCCCCTCCTCTGTCAGACATCTAAAGATACAGAGGGATGCATTCACATTGTTCTGGCTGCTCATCAGCTCTTGATCATGCGAATGGAATCTAAACAGTGTCATGTTTGTGATAGTGACTCATCAGCTTTATTTAGATACTAACAACGTCCACATGGATTAGCATTCAGTAGATCTGCTGGCATTGAATGGCACGACAACACTTGTTTGTTAGTACAATCTAAACAGTAGTGTCTCCCTGATTACCGCCTTTAGTACAAAATAACAGTCTTTCTTAACTCTGGGTCCACATCTACCTTGATAGTGAGATCCTCAGTTCCCAGTGAGACCCGCACTTTGATCGGGGGCAGTGTGATGCTCGTCTCGTGGGTCTCGACGGTAGCTCTCATCGCGTTCTGCCAGAGAATACACAAAGTGGATTACATCATGAGAAAGCTGACACGTGTTGGCAGATAAAATACTGTTAGTCAGGCTTGTTGGGTAGTGTACCTTGAAAAGCTCAAACAGCATGTGGTAGAGATGGGACGGCACGTAGACAATGTGGAGGGGCTGGTTGGGGTTTTTGGCTGTGAAAAAAAAATCATAACAGTGATGATATGAAACTATGACATATCTTTATCCCTGACTAGGAGTACACAGGTTGTTGGATCCAGACAACAAACTAACTGTGAGCTGAGACAGGCCACACCTTTGTAATGCAAGATGAGAGCAGATTAGAGCCACTCCTGCCAAATGAAACAAGGAACAAACCAACTCATTCATCACTCTGATGCATTTCATCAAGACATTATCTGCCAAGAAATGCTGGCCAAGTACTGTTTTTATTCAAAGCCCTGTTCCATGTCCTGACTGATTTACTGCAAGAGGAAGTAGGTTTATGGATTCGATTAAAGGACATAGTACTACCACATGTTTTCTACTAAACTACAATTGATTAATGTATACATTAGTCTCTTTATGCATGTAATCATACTTCAAACAGTAATATGTGAAAATAAAGCCTTTCTCTAGTCTATTTTTATTATCTGTGGGGGGTGGTTTAAATGAAGGAATGTCTGATGCTAATGCTAGCTCTTGGCAGGCCCAGCTAACGGAACACACATGCAACAGGCTTCACTAAGAATTTCCTAATCCTAGGATTAATTAAGGTTCAGCTGGAAGTCAAGAGCACAGCAGTACATGTATTCTCTCACACAAAATATCCAGTTGAAACAAAAAAAGATACAGCAGAGGCAAGAGTAACTTCAAAACTATCTGCAAATAGAAACACGATGGTTGTTTTTGGAAGACTTACAATTGACTTGTGTGATCTCCACGTCAGGAGAGGTCAGGTAATACTGCTCACACAGCATCTTTGAAGTCTCGTAGGCATCTAGAAAATGGAAACAAAAGAAGAGGAAGTTTCGTGTTTTTTTTATTCAGAAATGGAGGACAATAGATCACATTATTTTCTGTGGTTTTAATAAAACCAGGTCACAGAAAAAACACGGCTCTATTGCAGCCATGTTTTCACAGAGATCCACTCCTAAAATATCAGATGATTAAAGGTCAAACAGTCAGTGCAACTAGAGGAGTGGGACACAGATAACAAATCCTGTGTGTGTGTGTGTGTGTGTGTGTGTGTGTGTGTGTGTGTGTGTGTGTGTGTGTGTGTGTGTGTGTGTGTGTGTGTGTGTGTGTGTGTGTGTGTGTGTGTGTGTGTGTGTGTGTGTGTGTGTGTGTGTGTGTGTGTGCATTTATACACAGCCATATTGGAAATGAGGATGATCATTCATTACCTTTTATCACCTCCGTGACGTCACAGCTGGGGTCGATGCTGCCAATGTGTTTGGGATGGGCTGGGTTCACACTGCCTTCGAAGATTAATGCTACAGGGCACAATAAAACAAACGTGTGTGTGACTCAAATTACGTAAAGATACCAGTCATTGTCAATACACCCATCTGTTAATATTAAACCACTAGTAAATCGCTGGCTGTTGAGAAAGTTCTTGATAATATGAAAAGCAAACAATAGCAAACAGGTATTGCTGACATATCATTTTCTCGAAGACTTTTGAGAGTTGAGTTATAGCAGCAGTAAGTGCCATTCTGCCTTTTACTTTGGATGAATTCATTATCAAAATAGATGGCAATCACTTTTTTAGTCTCTACTGTAAAGCAATCAAAGCATGCTGGGTGTTTTTGTGCGACTTTTATACAGCAATCACCGCGCCCCCCAGAAAAGTGCAGAACTGTCTGTGCCTTTTTAAATTGCTAGCTCACAACCACTATGAGCACTTTGACTTGAATTTATTGACAGGAGCTTCGAGAGTGAGCAACTGTGTTGATTAACTCACAGTCCATCACAGAGTGCTATACTGACTGTGCTGGTTCATGAGCATCCGTGTGGAGATGCGGCTCATGTAGAAGCGGTCAAGGAAGTACTGGACGTTCTGGTTGGTGACGGGGTCCACGCCAAACGCGTCCTTGTACTCCACCACACCCTGAGCCATGGTGGGCACCACGTTGTTGTGACGATTTCGGACGTTTACCAGAGTCTGTGTGAATCTGTGGGGGAAAGGCAGTATGGATTTGGTGGTTAACGTGGGTCGTACACATCAGTGAGCATGGCCATGGACATACAGCCGCGGAAAATTAAGAGACCACTTCAGCATTATCAGTTTCTCTTGTTTTATTATGTATAGGTATGTTTTTGAGTTCAATCTTCTTCTTTTTTTGCATTCTATAAACTACTGACAATTTTTCTCTGTGTTGGAATTCGACAGACACTGGAATGGCTGCCATACATGTAGAGATAAAGACTTCAGAAAAATGTGGAGTGGTGTCTTAATTTTTCCGGAGCTGTATATTCCCAGTCCACTGCTGAAACAACAGGGCTGAGCACAGTGGGAAAATAAATAGAAACAAAAGACCCTATTCCTGCAAAATGTACCTTGGCCTGGAGCTCATTGCATCAAAAAGATGAACCTACTGTTTGCAGAGCGAGAGTTTACAATTATGGCTGCAGTAGTGCTAATTATAACATCTTTACCTGAAGGGAAGCAGTTAAACAAGGTCTACCCAATGCTCGTTAACAAAAGAAAAAGAAGGAAATATTTACCCAAGCAGAATATTTAAATATGTGCCGAGTAAACCAGATAACTTTCTTTGAGATTAAAAAAAAAACATTACTTTGCTGTTACTGATCTGCATGAATGCTTCCGCTCTGTGGTGGAATTAGCTTGATGGAGCAGTTCTTAATCTTCAATCTTTAAGCCTCACCATGAGCTTCATGGGCTGTACAACAAGGTACATAGACATGAGTCAGATCACACTTTGGACTGATCTTAACTGTGCAGTGTGACGTTGAAAATAGGCAACAAAAGAACTAGACAGGGACATTCTTAAGGTTTATAGTTACAATGTGTATGAACTGGAAAGTGTGTGTAAATGACTTACTTTGTCAGGACCTCCTTATCATCTGGATTCTTCTCTAGAAAATCTACAATCTCCAACAAACTCTGGGAATACCTGGTGGACAGTAAAAGGACGAGTTTAACTGGTTATACTGGGCATTTCACTCATGGAAAAGCATTGGAAAATGAATATGCAAAGCAGGGAACTTGCGTTATACTTGGCATGGTTTAAATTCTTAACCATTTTAACATCTGTGCAATAAAGACTGTAGCATTTCCACTTAGCTAGAATAACACTGTCCTCTCTTTAGATAATAGTTGCTGTTCTCTGTAACAGACTCTGTGGATGAAGAAGAGGAGTAGAGTGCTGAGCTCTTTGAACCACACTCTCTCGCAGTAGGGAAACTGGGTGAAAGGTGAACAAGCAGAGTTGTTGTTCGTCCCTCAGCTAACCTTCAGTGTTCACATTATGGATTATGTGACCAGACATTCATCTTAAAATAGACTTTTGTGCGACTTGTATATTTCGGAAGTTTGCCAGGAATTATCAACGTGACCTCATTCCCCCCCAATAGCAACATAAACAAGTCACAGATCTTTTGGCTGGCAATCCAAAGAGCTCTGCTGTAGCGAGAGGAGAAAGCCACAGTAGGTACATGGCCAAATATAGACAGTACTGTGACTCTTAAGTGAAGAGTGGGGGTGGAGTAATGACCTTATTGTTAGCATGTCTTACAGTGACTTGTTTAAACAAATCTAGAGTTGGTGAAAAAAAAACTCCAACTAGTACAGCTGAAAACCAACGACAGACATCCAGTAATGTTCGTACATGAACTTGACTTCACCCTTGGTCTTTCAGTTTATACAACACCTCAATATGCGTGTGTGTACAAAGACTAACGCATGCTGGTTCAATCCTACCTGTGTGAGGGTCATAACCACAAACAACTGTTACAGTGCAACAAGGTGTATGCATTAAATTCAAGATTGTCGTTGCATTTAAGGTACAACATGAAATTGGGGCATATAAATAATCTGCCATGGTATTAAAATAAGAATAACATTGCAACATAATGACAGAAAGTACGTTAGCTAATCAAAACACAGTAAAGCTCCCAGATCAATGGTGTCTAGTCACGAATTCACCAAAAACGGCAGGGTGGGGGAGATGCATGAGAAAAAAGAGCAGACAGTCACGAAGCATAACATAACCTCGGATAACAGCAACAGGGAAAATGTTTTTATCAGATCAAAGCTTAAATGTCAGGGACTAGATGAATGTCCTAAAACTAATGGAGGAATATTTGAATACAGAATAGATCTGTTTTATATTAGAAGAAGAAAAAAGGCAAAGGCTAAAGTCCAATGGAAGTTTGATAATGAGAGGATTTTAATATTCCAGACGACTGGTTCATTACTGTTGAACTTTAGTATGGCAGAGGTGGAAAATGATTCCTACAATTATTTTGCAACCATAATTTGTATATAGCTGAGCATACCAGCTGATGAGGAGCTTTAGGGATGGGGTGTTGAGAAGCTTGTCAGGGAGGAAGTCAATTTCTTTCATGATGTTGGCCAGCCTGACAGGAAGCTCCTGCCGCAGGAACACAAACGAAGTCTTCTCACAAGCATTGGCTGAGCCTGCAGTCACATGAGGGGATAGATAGAGGGAACACATTACTGAGCAAGAATCCAACTTTTGACCCAGTCCTGTCACAGATACAAAACCTTTCCTAAGCATTAATCAGAGGAGGATATGTCCAGGATAAATACACAAACTGTCCTTTCTTTGAGGAGGAACCTGTTGTGGAATGAAATAGTAAACCATGATGAAAATGTCTGAATTCTTCCTGTCTTGTTTATTCTGAGTAGACAGTAATGTGAGAGGCTGCATAGCATACATAACCAAACAGCTGTTTTGTAATGCTTCTGTTTATCAGTGCAATGTCCATTTGTTTTACACTGGCAGTGGTCTTAAGTAACTGAGTACATGTACTCAAGTACAATGTTAAGGTTATTATATTTTATTTTAGTATTTCCATTATGCTACTTTGTATTTCTACTCAATTACAATTCCAAGTTCAATATTGTAGTTTTACTCCACCACATTTATGTTTAAGTATATTTAGATGCCAATACTTTTGTACTTTTACTTGAGTAACATTTTGAATGCAAGACTTTTACTTGTAACAGAGTATTCATACACACTGGTAGTTCTGCTTTCACTTAAGTACAATATCTGATTACTTCTTCCACCTCTAAAAGACAAATAACATACTAGTGTGCAGTAAGAGACACAATAAAAGACAGACCTGCATTAACATCAGTCTGCATTGTGAACTTCAGTAGTGTTAGCTGCAGTATGTCAATAACCAGCTGTCGATCAGACACTGTGAAATGGGCATGTGAGTGTGGGAGTGAATTAAGTAACATGCAGTGCCAGTCAAAATCAATGCTGCTCGAAATACTTACCAAAGTCAATGAACTGCTTCATAGACAATGGAGAGGGGGAGAACTTAGCAAACCTCTCCACTTGCTTCGGTATCCCAACCACCGAGCCATTTTTCAGCAGAAACTGAGCAAATTTCATTTTTCCTGTGTTTACTAGACCCCAAATAACCTGAGTCCCGGGGACAATCTGTCCTTTCTTTCTTCTGCTCGCTCCAGTTTGACGATTTTTAGCTAGATACGGATAAAGCGTCCACCTTGGTTACATTAAGAACAATTCAAAGATGCTATAATGAGTCCCCCATCATTGTTTTTCGTGAGCAGCTGCCTTGTATCTCTGCAAGTTGTTGCGTGCCCTTCAAATGCAACTTCCAACAGTGAGCGGTGAGTGTTGTTGTTGGGCGGGAGGAGGAGTGACTGACGTGGGAACTGACCAATGGGAGCAGAGATTTCACTGGAACTGGAGGACGTTGAGGAAGTGTAGGTTGAAGAGAAGACGGTTAGTCGTGATAATTATTATAATTTAAGGAAGGTTAATATAAGGGAACTTTTGTGTTTTTTGTTGTTTTTTATTTTAGGAACATAATGTATAACAAATACAAAATAAGTACAGGGACAAATTCATTGCTGTATAATTTAAGTAAAGAGTCATGGCACTGGCACTTAAGACTATTTTTATACAGATGCTGAATGAAAAGTAGTGGGTTCCTAAACCTTTTTATCTGCAAAGGGACTTTTTGTATTTGTGTATTAGTATTATTAAGTCGTATTTGAGTATTTTACTATTTTGTGTCTGCTTATGTTGAAATTAGGTATTCAGCATTCTCGATTAGCCTACTTTGTTGCTCTTGTTAGATGAAGTTTAAAAAATATGAGTAGAGACTGTGGATTATATTACGTCAATTAAAAGGGAAGAATTTTAAGTGAAGAAGAAGCAAACGAAGCAGGAGAATAAAAAAGAAGATGAAGAGCCTATTCTTGACACGTGCTGAGAAAATAACAAAGTCGCAAACCGCAACTAGTCAGCTGACAAACGACATTTCTGAGACCGTGCACTTCTTCATTAACGCCCATTAGTGCAACGTACTCAATTGACCGGGTTAACGTGTCATTACCTGCCGCAGCATCACAGATTAAGCTAAATATGAGTGGCCCTCCGGCTACAACATACCAAACCAGCCTCTTAACCTGACTAACAACAAAGCAGTTGGTCTAGTTTGGCAGTTGATAGTTACATTTGTTTGTTTGTTAGTTTTGACTCACTCGGCGCACTTCTCCAACTGACCACAAGATGGCGACGTTACAAAAGCCATGAGACGAACAAGGAGGTGGGATTTCCTCCTCTCCTCCTCAACATCTTCCTACTCCTCCTAGGGATGTATCGGCGTGCTGTGCACCTGTTTTGTCTGCTCTCTGGGTCGTCATCCACCGCTGAAATGTTCTGTTTTGATCATCAATAGCTATAAAAAAAAAGCATTTAAACGAACTATTCGGTGGTGTCAGGCAGGCCTCGACTCTGTCATTTAGGCAGAGGATGTGTTGATTTTTTTTTTGTTCGGGGTGTAGCAGTGAGACAGCATCTTTGCCCGGTGACACATCATTATCAGCACGAGTGGACAAGGTACGAGTGAAACAACAACAGTACATTATACGGTTATTTGGGATACAAATCGCCCATTTAGTCAGCTTTACGTTATCAAAGTTCATTTGTATTTATGGCATGGCCTTCGCATTGTCGTACGTACAAATGCTGTCAGAATTGGTGATTAGCTAGCTTGGGATATACAGCTAATGTTAGTAGTTAAACAAACGCATTAAGGCTTTGTTTTAATCTTTTGAATTGTACATATTTAGCTGTGGCATGTGTTTTCTGTTAGGTATACCATGTATTTGTCAGCAAAGTAATTATCTTTTGTTATTTTTTTATTTAATCCTTCCAAAAATCTTTAGCATTGCTAAACTTCCATGGTCAAATGTTATTCATTTCCCAAATAAATGAGAGAGAGAGAGGCTGTAATAAATAGGTAGCTCACATTTCATTAATAACCTATTGTCAGAGAGCTTTTTCAAGATGACCCTAATGCTAAATGTATTCTGTTTTATATAATCCAACTAGTCTACTATGTTTACCAAAGCTGAATATTTGCTAATATCATTTCCCTATCAGTTGCTAAGCCTGCAAGGTTATAGATGGGCTGTATAAGGATGTATACCCGCCACACCCATGTTGGTTTTCTGAAGCATCACCAAGGCCCACTTGTGATAAGGAAACCAGAGCATGTTGTGTCATATGTTGCTCATTCCTGTTTAAATGTCTTACTTGAAGCCCCGTAGGACATCATGTCGGATAAAAGTGACCTAAAAGCTGAGCTGGAGCGCAAGAAGCAGCGCCTCGCCCAAATCAGGCAGGAAAAAAAGATAAAGGAGGAGGAGAGGAAGAAGAAAGAGGTAAGAAAGAAAGTGAGTGACTTCACACAACTGGCGACACTAACGTGTATTGTTTGTGAGGATGCTTGGCACAAAAGCTGAGGTTGTGTGTCCATGCAATCATCTGCGTACACAAGGTTGGTGTGGGAACTTTTCATCCAAAACTGCATGCATGTGTAAACTTATCTTAAGCATTATGATGAGTAGGATGACATTTCTCTATGTGTCCTGAGCAGACAGAGAGCCAGCAGAAGAGAGAGTCCATCCCAGAGGATTCTGACTTGGACCGTAAGCGTCGGGAGACTGAGGCCCTGCTTCAGAGTATTGGCATTTCACCCGAGCCTTCTCTAGGTATGTAATATTCACCCCCTGAAAACTCAGTTCTTTTTCTGTTATCTCGTGATTTAACTGCCAAAGGTATATCTTTTTTTACTGATCCTAAAAAAGTCCTGCACTGAAATTGTTCCTCAAATAATAGTACAAAAGTATTGGCATCTAAATATACTTAAACATAAATGTAGTGGAGTAAAAGTACAATATTTACCAATGAATTGTAATGGACTAGAAGTAAAAAGCATAAAATGGGCATACTAAGGTAAAGTACAAGTAAAAACCTAAACCTAGTCAAATATAGTATAACAGATAATTCAAGTATTAGGTAAAAAAAAGCACGTTGATTTTTGTGTTGCCATGACTGCATGATGCACTTTTATATCTGTTTTTTATTGTTAATTTGACATTTTAAACTCCCTTTTATTGCCCCCTTTCTGTTCCACTAGCCCTGCATTGGTTTGTGATTCAAAAATGAGTTTAGAAAAAGATGCTGCTTCTCTTAGCTGTACACAGAACAGATATTTAATGTAGGTTTTATCCCCAGGGTCCTTTCAGCAAGCGTTTGGAAGCACTGTTCTCTAGTGGTCTGAAATTGTAACAACACCCTCAACACCTCAGAACTGGGTCACTGCTCCGTCTGCTATAAGCTTAGGTTATTTATAACGCATCTTCAAATGAACCGAGTGAGATCCTGTAAATACAAAATCACAATGCTTTGATGCTTTGCCCTGCCTCTCCGTTCCTTTCAACATTTATTTTCACGTTCCATTACTCTATTTAAGTGAATTACTTGCAGCCTTTAATGTTAGATTCATGTTATTTTTCTTATCTAGTCCCGACTCCTGTGTCCCCCTCCAAATCACTGAGCACCCCCAGTGAGACGGGAAGCCAGGATTCAACTGATGGAGGAGCAGCGGGCAGGTAGGCAGAAATCTCACACATACCCAGGTCAATGCCAGAGGTCTTTCTAGGTTCATGAGTCTCATTCAAGGAATGCTAGATGTCAAGGTCCTATCACACTTACACAAAGGGTTTGATCACTCAGAGACATTTGTCTTAAAAGGGATAGTTTGGATCTTTTAAAGAGGGGTTTCATGATAGCCATGGTCTTGTATGGTGGTCGGCACTTCCCCCCAGTTTGGAGAAGTAGACAGGAGAACTAAGCAATTAATCAATTAAGAAGCTGAGCAATGCAATGTGGACAGGGAGCAGCAGCTTAATGTTTTTGTACAGATAAAAAAGGGACATTTAAGCAAAAAGTCTAAATCTGTTTAATTGTATGTTATATTCAGAGCTTTACCTTGCTTTTAGACACACACCCTTTCAACAGGGTATCTGAAGTGGTTATGTATGCTCTTCTTAATGCCACCAGGCTCCTATAAGAAAAAGAAAACAGTAGCTTAACCTCGTTGTAGTCTACTGCAGCCTCGGTTGATGAGTTAGTTAGTGTTATTGTGGTACAATATTCTGACAGAAGCATTTAAACTGATGTCGATTTTTTTGAGAGGACTCTCTTCCACAGCAGCACATTGCTTTCCTTATATGCTCGAACCTCTCCAAACCCTGGGCTTGCCAAACGTCATTTACTGTAGGAAAATGACCGTAAACAAAGTACTTTATACAACCCCACGTTAGAAAATGTGTTTTCTCATATGGCCCGAGTACGTGAAGCTGCTTAGAGCGTTTTTATTTGTGCCATTTTGACGCATATTT
This sequence comes from Eleginops maclovinus, assembly GCF_036324505.1. NCBI lineage: Eukaryota > Metazoa > Chordata > Actinopteri > Perciformes > Eleginopidae > Eleginops > Eleginops maclovinus. Next base: position 16,835,585 of record NC_086361.1, read on the forward strand.
TGTCTCTTTTCTTGTTAATGGCTCAACAGGTTTAGGTAAGGATGAGTGTCGCTAATTGTGAGGTTGTTGTTAGCTATCAAATGTGGTACCTGTCACTTGTCATGGCGTCCGTTGTTTTGATGACCACTGTACAGCTTGTTGCTTCTCACAACTAGTTTTAAGAATATTCTTCTCTCAGTGGTAGTCATTCTTGCAGAGAAATTACGAGTCAGTATTATTTAGATATTACTTGTGAAATTGAGTTAGTCAAATTAAAAACAGCCATAGTGAGCCAGCAGCTGTTTAGCAGTAGCTCCTCCCCTTGTGTCACTGTTCTGTAAGATGTGAAGCGCTTACTAGCTTATGTGTCATTCATGCTCCTGCATTAAAAGATATGCTCACACATTCATAACACAGCAGACCAGTGGAGCTAGCATTTATCTTTAAGTTCTGCACATGGCTGCTCTGCTGAATAAACCTGCAGCTGAGAAGAGAGTGGTCATCAAGCTCTTTCCATTTGCTTCTTAGTGGCCACTGACTGTAGAGGTCAGTGTGCGTGATGCTCTCAGTGATGTGTTGTTCTGGTGTGGACCAGGGGTGGAATTGGGGATAAAGAACACGTGGGAGACTCTTTAAAGTTAGGAGTTGAAATCAATTCTCTTTATATACACATTTTTTATTTGTTTTTTAGCTTTTACCAATTGGATTTTACAAAACGGTGAGTTAGTTCCACTGCCTGGAATGCTAGATTTTTTCCCCCCAAATCCACCCTGGATGATGGCATGCCATTTTGAGCTTCTCCATTTGTGGCTGTGTATGTGTTTGTCCCTTCTTAGGTCAGGTTTCTCTAAAAACAAGTCCCAAGCACAGATCTCAAGGTAAGCATTTTCATGTCAAACCAAGGAACCCCCCCCCCCCCACCACACCATCCCCTCCTTGGTTAGCCGAGTTTACCCTCTAGTGAATACAGAAAGGCAGTGTGTTCGCATCTTGACTTTTAAGATCAACATAGCCTCTCTTTCCCCTCGCTCCTCTGCTTCTCCTCTGGCCACTTCCTGTCTGAAGCCTCACTGTCTCCCTTTCTAACTACTCGAAAGATTTCTGTACGCATGAGTTGAGCCACAGAAGTCTTTTCAGCCTTCACAGAGTTGACAATCTGCTACTTAAAGTGTCATCACTGTTACTACCAAACAGCCAGCCTGTCAGGCTAAAGAAATGCCTTGCCACTCTCACCTGGCGCTGAGTGGCACAAGCAGAGCGCTGATAGGCATGTTCACTGGCCCTGAAAGGCATCATCAAAAAGTGAAGCCATGTGCGTTATCCTTTCACTGACTGTAGATTCCAAAGTAGTGTCCATAAAACTCTCTAGGGTTCAGTTGCTGTTTGATTTACCCGTAGAGCAAGTGATTCCTACACCCTCAAAATATCACCATTCAAATAATCTGATCAATTTCCCCCAAGGTTTGGCAAACTCATTGATCATGCATGGTCTATGTCATGGATGTTGTGCAAGCTAAATGTTTATGGATGCATTTTAATTTGATGTCCATACGCTGGATGTTATCATGTAAATGTGTACTTTGATGATGCATGTTGTGTTTCGTCAGTGTGAGATAGAACTCATGTTGTTCTTTGGCTTTCATGCATCATTTGGTACAAGTTTGCATTATTAGATTAATAGTCACAGAGGAATATGGATCAATGTCATACATGTTGCTAAAAGTGGATGCTCTAGATGATTAGAAAAATCCAAACAAAGATTTCTACAGAGATTTCCTGCGTTTTAAAGTCATCTGGTAAAAAAAAAACCTTTGGACCTTTTCCACCCAACATGTTTTGTCCATAAATGTATATGTATTTCAACCTAATGATTCCTGGCAGAAGACCACGATATCTATTCATGGAGATAAGCACAGATCTTTAAATAAATAGTACATCATGTCTCCCTGATGTATTGCTCCCCCAAGATAAATCCACTTATCTGAAACATTTTACACGCATGAAATCCGATGGGAGTCCTTGTGTGGAGCTGTGGTCTGTGGGTGAGTGTGTCTGCTCATACATGTGGTATTTGTGCACCACTGAAACCTGTGCCGTTGTTTGTGTGTTTGTCATGACGTGTCCTTTTGTAAACATGCATGTCCTCTCTTGCCCCCCCTGCTGGTGACATCAGGACGCTGCAGTGGGACACAGACCCTTCTGTGCTGCAGCTGCAGGCTGATTCAGAGCTCGGGTACTTCTTCCTTTTTCTCCCATAGTTCACTGTCTGACAATAAATGACACCTTATTTGGCATTAAATGGCATCTCTTTATAGTCGTATATAATGTTCCATTTTAAAGCTTAATCTCTTTAATGACACAAAGTGGTTTCTAGAGAAACAATGCCTTATATAAGAGGTACTTTATTGATCCCGAATTGGGAATCGTTTTTGTTGCAGCAGCAAAAAACTAAACAAGGTGTTGCATATAATTAGAAATAAAAAGATTAGATATAAACTAATTTATAGTATAACAATAGTAATAGAAATAAACCAGCATTGATTCAAACTTCAGGCACAAATACAAATCTGTATTAAGATTGCACAAAACTTTAAAAAAACAGACATTTCATTTGTTTTCTGCAAACTATAAATGCAAAAAACAGCCCAGGCTAAATCACGACTACAATCAACATCTGAAATATTTCAATACAACTTATGTTTGTCAAATCTTCAGCTTATGATTGATTAATTGGTTAAGAAGGATTTTGATTGGTGGTTCGATATACATGAAGGGCCTGAATGTCCCGCTCCGTATGAGCCTTGGAAATGATATTACATCAGCCAGACTTCTCTTGTAGATTGTTTATAGACAGTGAGTACAGAGCAAGTTTTGTATTTGCACCAAACAGCAAAAATGTTGTAGCAAGATGTGTTTGAGTTAATTTGCCTTACTTGAAATCAGACGTCCTGCTAATGTCAAGTCAATGTTTCTTGCAGTCCTTGTATACAGGACAAATGCACATTTTAACTATGCTAATGGCAACATCTTGTCTCTGTTACCCAGGCGCAGGATGCAGAGGCTCGGCGCCTCTAAGATCACACAGGTAGACTTCCTTCCCAAAGAGATGGTCTCTTACTGCAAGGAGACGCAGACGCCTCTCAACTCCCACCTGTCTGAAGGTGAGTAGCATGTGTGTGGCTTTTCTCAGAAGTCAATATCTCAGTCTAAGATTCAAGCTGTTTCAGTTTGGGGCACCAAAGTTCACAAGAGGCAACAGAAGTTCTCTGGTTGAAATGATTGTAGACGCTGTGCGGTGGAAATGGATACTCCTGGTGTTAGTCAGTTCACAGCCTGTAAACCCTGAGCAATTTCAAGGCTGACAGATGGGAGTCACCTGAGATGATTCCTGACGGATGTCGGAGCATTGCTGTGTGTATACAGTACGCACACAGAGATGTATGATTGTGTATTTTATGTATTCCTTCTGGACAGATTAATGTACTTGAATAGAAGGAGCTGTCATTCATTCCTATAGAGCTCCTGCAGATGATGTCATATATGCTGGTCACGTGACGAGATACGACAGGGGCAGCCATTTTGGCAGTCATCGCGGCAGTAAATTGACAGGCACTGGCAGACTGTCAAGGATGGTGGATAACTGCTGTGCACCAGGTTGCACAAATAGGCGTGGGAAAAAGAAAGGTGTATCGTATTATCGCATTCCTAAAGACGCGGAGAGGAGGGAGAAGTGGATTGGAGCGATTAAAAGAGCCAGGAGCCTTCAGAAAAAGACTGAAAGATGGGACCCCCCGGCCGTTGGCTTTCGCTTATGCAGTGATCACTTCATATCAGGTGGGTGAAGGAATACAGTACAATGCTACAAAAAGTTTCTGGTCAGTTTAATTAAATTTAATTAGTTTAATTTAAGAAGTAGCACCCAGTTATTATAGCTAACGGACACTGTGATGTCCCTTTTTAACTCAACAAGTGTGGCTCTGGCGCAGCCTAGCCAGTTAGCAAGTGATTTGGTCTGGGAATAAATGCTACTTAAGGAATGTTTTTTTTCGTCTGTTTCTGTGGGTTTGCATTGTGGGAAATGTATATGTGCTGTGCATTTTTGTGTCTCTTTAGTGGGCGTGCATGCGCATGTCTGCACTGCAGCTCCTAAACACATCCATATGCTGAGAACTGAGGTCAGTCCTGCGCTGGATTTGGCATAACGTCGGAGAAGCAAAAAATACTAGGCATGTAGTTGGGTATCTTTCTATTGGAGGGGAAAGACGATGGAGATTTGGATGGAGCACATTTCTTGACAGCCTTTGTTCTTATTCCAGATGCAGAAATGTCATTTTCACGTGTAGGAATGCACATACAAGTATTTCTCTACCTACTGCCAGGCATGTGCATATAATACACACATGCAGACACACACACATTACACACACACACACTCCCATCGCCTGCTCCATCTTCCCTTTTTTAGTTGCCAACACAGCTGGCAGCCATGTGACTGTGAAGGGGTTGTACTTCCTGTTTCCTGTCATTATAATAGATGGTCTGGTGTGGATTCCATTGCCCTCCTCCAACACGCAAATACACACACGTCTGTCCTGATCAGCATCCAAACTGCCCGCCTCAACCCCCCCACCCACTTCCTTGACAGAGCGAGGAATAGATCATTTTATTCAACAAGTGCACTGACTCACTCGTGTGTGTGTGTGCTGGGAGACATGCATGCACACACACTAGAATACAGGTTTTGACCTATCTGTTTGAACATACAAGACCTTCTGTTTTCGTTTACCTACAATATATTGAGCGCCAAACACAACAAACAAACAAACAATGCAACTTTTGTAAGCTGTACAGGGCAATTTGGTAAAGAGGTAAACATCCAAACAAATAAACATGTAGTAGTTGCTGTTTACAGGTCAGGTAGTTTGAGTGTGTGTGTGTGTGTGTGTGTGCGTCAGTGAGGGAGGGAGAGAGAGAGAGAACATCTGGGAGCCAGAGCAGAGCTGTGGTGGTCTACAGGGAGGTGACCCTGGCCTTAGGAGACCCTCTCGCAGACTACCACAAAGCCTGTGTGTGTCTGGAGAGAGGAAAGAGGCTGATGGGAGCACCTGCCTGCACTTCTGGCTGTGTGTTTGTTCAGGCCAGTTCCTTTTGTTGATTACTGAACCTAACACACACACACACACACACACACACACACACACACACACACACACACACACACACACACACACACACACACACACACACACAGCAGGCATCTTATTTTCAGTTTGTGTGCATAATCATTTTGGCCAGGATTTGAAAAGTTATTTACCTGTAACTGTAAGTACGTATCTCCTCTACCTCACCCTTACTTTGGAAATATTGATCCAAAAGCTAAATATAAATCATGAATATAATTTGAATGCACACTTCTAAAGAAAAGTCTTCTAAAATGAGACTAACTTAAAGGAACTTCTTGTTTTCTGGATGGGGATTTTAAGCTTGTCCTTCTCATGCTTAATTTGCAGCTGTTAAAATTGCAAACTTTATGTGTTCTTCAATCATCTTTAAGAACTTCACTGACAACATGATGTGTGTTTGTGTGTGTGTCTCTCTTTTCTTCCCTTTCTACTTTTCCCCTCTGCCCTCGGGTGTGTGCTGTGCCAAACTGTTCTAAAAAGCAACTAATGCTACCTCTGTTTTATGTAAAAACATATATTATACAGCGAGAGTAGAGAGGTTGAGCGGGGGTTGAGGGAGGTGAGGGGGGGGGGGGGACACGAGGCCAGCTGGCTGCTCTGGAGGAATGAACGGAAGAGTACATTTGTTGTCCTAATGATGGTGGTGTGTCTCAGGGCTGTACAAGTCTCTATGGAGCGACCTTTTGGTTGTCTCTATATCCCCCTCCTGTTTCTCCCCAGGATGTAGACTCTATTTGTGGTGGAAGCAGAGCTCGCTCCTTACATGATTGCTAAAAACTTATTTGAGGATTTATTTGTCAGAGGTCTCTGAGATTGACAGTGCTGTGTGAAGAACCATTATAGAAAAAGGCATCAGTGTGAGCGGGAATACAGCCATTTTGGACACATTCATATTCAGCAATTTGACTGGGTGTTTTCTTTGGTTTCTTTCTCAAACTGATAAAAGAATATGGGACATAACATTTACTTTGGGGGCCTTTAAAGAACTTGTATTAGCTTGTTGTATTTAGAGATAATTTAACAGATATTCAGAATGTCTTAAGATGAGTAAAGTATTATTATTTTATTGATATTGAAAAAATATGTATCCACAAAAGCCCTATAATGCCTTTGGGGCTTTTCCCTTTCCTCTAGGGTGTTTATATAGGTTTTTGTGCATGTACGTAAATGGTCTCTAAAATCCCTGTGTTCCCCCCCCCCACCTGCCTGAAACACCTCCATTGGACATAGTGACATCACTATGTAACGCGTGCGCTTCTATTCACTAGCGCCCCGACATATTGTACGTGATAGGTTTAGGGGCGGGACATCTCTAAGCAGTTAACCAATCACAACAGAGCTGGACAGCTAACCAATCAGAGCAGACTGGGCTCTGGTTTCAGACAGAGGGTGAAAAGAGGTGCTGCAGCACAGGAAGAAGAGAAATATAAAGAGCTTTTTGAACATTAAAGCATGGAGACATGTCACAGTAGAGACACTAAAGACAAATATGGAACCTGAAAATGAGCATCATAGGGCCCCTTAGTGGTAGGAGGGTCTGAATTGAAATATCATTAATGTAGAAAAGGGTTTTACATTAAAACTGTAAGAGGAAGAGTGCAGTCTCGTCGTAAACTCTTTAAATACTTGACAGATGACTTATGGCTTCTTCTCCCCATGAACTAATGACCTCCCAAATACTCATATCTGCCCTCATGCCTCCTTGTTGCGTGTGTGTGATGAGAGTATGCATGATTTGTTCAGACTCTCCTTGTACATCTCCTTCACATGAGTTTGTGTTTTTGAGGCTCCCATGGAGTTTGTGTGTGACTCTCATTTAGAGCAGTTAATTAAACGGCTTTTTCATTTCCGTGACCAAATGCCTTCCTATAATTGTGATGTGTAGCTGTCTCTGTATGTTCCTTTTCCCAATGACTTCTCCATGATCTGTGTGTCCTGAGCGTCCATTGTGTCAGGCAATCGGATTATCCCCAGTCACGGTTGGCTCCGGCTATTTACTGCCGTCCTAATGAGTATGAATGGACATGCTTGTCGCCAGGGGTGGACGCTTTGTCCAACGACATAGCAGGGAAATAAAGCAAGGTCTAACGTGATGTGTGATAGTAACCTAACCTACTAAGGTCAAACAAAGTGTGTGTTAGCTAGCTGCGGTTTCATCATTCCTTAACCATGTTGATATGTTCCTGAGAAAGAGGTGGCTTGCATTTCAAATTGACCATGCTTCCCACCCAAAACAGAATGAAAAATAAACAAATACTGAAACTGTATTTCAGTTTTCTTTAGGATTGTCACTCGAGTTTAGTTAGGGCCACTGTGGATGTGAAGTCCTCTTTCAATCTGAAGGTGTGTGCGTTAGCTTCCATGAGTAGGTAGCACATGAAAGCGCTTTGATGGGTCATAAAGACTATAAATTGCTCTGTAAATACAGTCCATTTACCATTTACCCTTTTTAAAATATAACAAATTAGTGGATGTCTATAGGAGCTTCTGTGAACCCTCTGCCATGTCTTATGTTCAACCACAACTCGTTTTATCGTTGCACCTCCATTTTGCCCTGCTCTTACAGTATTTTGTGGAGAAAAGTTTGAAACACTCTGTTTTTGTAAGTAGTGGGTGAGATTTCACATAGTTTCAGCTAAAAGTGGGCACCCTCTCTGCCTCCCTCTTTGTTTCTCCCTGCATCCCTCTGGCCCGGCCAATCCCTCCTGGCCATGAACACAGTGAATGTCAGTACAAACCCACTCTATTACCTCCACTGATCCCAATCTGAAGATAATCATCTGTGTGTGTGTGTGTGTGTGTGTGTGTGTGTGTGTGTGTGTGTGTGTGTGTGTGTGTGTGTGTGTGTGTGTGTGTGTGTGTGTGTGTGTGTGTGTGTGTGTGTGTGTTGCTTGCTTGCGATGTTGGCAAGATCAGGAAAGGTCAAGGGGATTGCAGTTATTCTGTGCATGTGATTGTGCACGTATACATGCGTGCAGGCTGGCATGGATGTAGTGTGAGCCTGACCCAGTTTGTAATGAATCGGTTTCGCTCAGTGGAGCCTTAAAAGATCCATAATAGGCCTCAGTGGAAAATAAGCCAAAGGAATGGAAAGAAAATGAAGGGAAGGGAGAAAGAAAGATAAGGTTGAGAGAAATTTTAGACCACAAGAGAATAAAATGAGGAGTGGAGGAGGAAGAACAAGACAGAAACAACGGGGGGGGGAAGCAGTGGAGGCCGCTGAGATGTTGCAGCTATTATTATATTACCGTCGTTTTTTTCAGTGAACCACAAGTAGGCCTTCAGAAATACAACTCTGTGTGTTTGGATTGATATTTCAAAACCCTTTTTCTAGGGTTAGAAGTGTATGGGGTCAAGAGTGTGTGGTAATGTCCGTGCAATAGTACGTGTACTCTTCCCCCCCCCCCTCCAGTATTTTCTGGCCCATTAGTTTTCAGGGTCTCTACAGCTTGAGTATATAGTTGGTCAGTAATTCACTCCTTAAGTATATTTACGGCAATAAGTGGCTTTCTTTTGACATGCGGTGGACTGGTAATGGCCCCTAATTACAAGAGAAAACCCATTTCCAAGTACTAATCTAAGAAGACACACACATATTTCTGTGAGTGTACTCGCACATATACACGTAAGCATACAGATTCATAAATGTAAACACACAAGGGCAGACGAACAAACATGGGAATAAACAAGCACTGCCAGGAATGTGCACAGATGCACACTGGCCAAGTGACCACACACACACACACACACACACACACACACACACACACACACACACTGAAAAGGCACCTGAGCTCTACTTAATCCCGTAATGGAGCAGTTAAGAAACCGAACTGCAAATTTATGAAATGACCCCGACTATTGGCAGCACATTGGTCCAATTAGAGTGTTTACATTTGCACATTTTCCCACAAATGTAGAAATATTCAACATGGTTCAGCAGGTGTTGAACTTGTAAGTATTTATCAGTGGTTGTACACAAAATGTCCTTTTAGGTTTCAAGAGGTCGTAGTTGGTAAATCTGTAGCCATGTTAAGTCATACATACAGAATCAGTTAAATAAAACAAGAATGACAAATGTTATAGCCTGGATTATTATAATATATAACATTAGTGCTGGGCGTTAAAAACATAATACTTTTTGAGCTATTTGAGGTCAATTTGATATGTACGAAAAAACCTTTACTTTGAACTGTCTTTTCAGTAAATGTAGTGGCAAAGTCAAATGTAAAGTTGTACTAAAGGCTTACTGACGGCTCATATAAAAAGTTTGATGTAGCTGTTTTATTCCGTTTAGTTTCTTCTACAGGACATCATTAGCAGGACGGAAAGCATTATTGTGTTGGCAGCCAGCCGAAGCTCATCCTTAAACTTCCCCTCAGTCAATTTATGTCTTTGGCATTTTGTACAATCCAGTAAAGAAACGATGCATTGGAATAAAAACAGTGAATGTAACACACTCCCAGTCTATACGAAAAACCGACATGACTGAGGGGTTTGCGGGCAGCCTTCAAGGTCTTCAAGGAAGGAGGAATGTGGTTGCATGAGTGTGTGTTTTGCAAAGTTAGGTACGTATATGCTTCTCTGTGTGTGTGTGTGTGTGTGTGTGTGTGTGTGTGTGTGTGTGTGTGTGTGTGTGTGTGTGTGTGTGTGTGTGTGTGTGTGTGTGTGTGTGTGTGTGTGTGTGTGTGTGTGTGTGTGTGTGTGTGTGTGTATATGTGCATGCAGCCTCATATGGAAGTGCTTGTCTCATACATTATTGTTCCAGCCAGGAACAATAATGCAGACCTGTGTGTGTGTGTGTGTGTGTGTGTGAGAGAATGCTTTCTAAAGGCACAATCCAAGGCAAATAGAGAATAACCACAGTGTGTGTACCCAGAGGACTGAACAAAATGTACTCTTTACTTTGATGCTATTCTACTGCAAGAACATTTTAAAATGGTCTTTTTATGTTTGGTGACTTCTGGACTAGTGATTGCCTTCAGGTAGCAGCTTCTAGGCATACTGTTTAAACTTCCCACACATACTGTACACACAAACACACACCTCAGACCAGTCTTGGGTTTCTGCTACTCTGATCCCCCCTCGTCGTTCCCCCTGCAGACGCACATAATCGGCCAGCGCTTCTCACTTTTGCTCCTCATGAAACAACTCTGAGTTCGGCTTTTATCGTCATTGCCCTCCAAAGGGCGCAGCCTTCACTCCCGTTTCACTGCTGAAATTGATGCAGGGTCCCTAGCGGTTTCAGTCAAAATGGCCATGGCACTGAAAACCCAGAAAAGCTCTTGATATTAGAGAGAAATAATGTCTCTCACAGTGCGTAAGGTATTCCAAGTGAGTCACAGATGATTGCAATTTTCCCCTATGACCGCCGTATAATAAGGTACATGAACTCCTTCTTCATCTCCCTCCCTCTGGCTTTCTCTCACTCTTTGGCAAAATGGCCATCATCCGAAATAATATTTGCCATCTGACGAGTGCTCGAGATGAGAAGGAATACAGTTTCATGTTTTCTCTCTCTTCAAGTGTTTTCTTTTCACTTGCATTTGGTTGAACTTGACTTTTTGACATTTGTGCCCCACCCTTCCCCCTCCTTGTATGCATTTTTTTTATACGTGTGTAAAACAACAGTGTGCCTTGAATGTTTCCCTGGGTGGTCTCCCTTGTACTCCGAGATCCCATCGACTCTCCAGGGATTTTCATTTGAGAGGGTAGCGGTTCACTGCCACAGCTAGCCTGCAGCTCCAAGCCCTGCTTCACTTTTAGCTGTTTCAGTTTGACATGTGTTAACCCTTTGTTTGAACGCCTTTCCTTGTGTTATATTCTCAGGTTAAACTCATTTAAAAGGTTTGTTTAAAGGTGCTATGTAATATTGGCACCTTTAAACAAACCCAAAGCTTTTACCACATGCATTTGTTTTCAATTGTTCTTCAGTCAACACAAATTTAACAGGCTTTTAAATCCCATCACTTTTTTATTGTTGATTCAAACTTTGAATTTCCAGATCATTATCACAGTTTATAGCATGACGGTTGATTGAAGTGAAATGAAATAACCACGCTGTTTTTTTGTTTGGCTGCAGTGTGCCATGCAGTTCTGCCACTCTCCAGCAGGGAGCACTCTTGGCACATATACTTGAGGGCTCCTTCAGAGTCTCACCTACCAGAAGTGTCACAGATTTCTATTAGGAAGGAAAATCAGCCGGAATGAAATGAAGACACTATAAAATAGCTGTCTCAACATAAATCCGCAACATGTGTTGTCCTTTAAGGTATCAATTTTAATAATTTGATTAGAGGGCATGGCTTTCCTTGACTCAGAATTTGTGTATTTATTTAACAGTGTTGGCGAATGCTGTGAAATATTCTGTCTATTTGAGTCCAATCCACAAGGATCAACCTTTAGCCTGCCTATGAAAACAGTGTGTCCCATCCATCCGTCCGTCCCTCATTAAAACAAAATGAAACACCATCGTCATCCAAGTGGCAAACACAGAGCTCCAATCACTAAGCCCCACACACACAAACACACACACTGCCCCTAATTCTGAGTGACACAAATCCCAGCTCAGATGACGCGTTGAAAAGTGAGTCGATGCCACAGCGGTGATTTTTGTTGGACTTTTTCTTGCAGTTGGTCTCTCTCCCTCTGACTGGGTTTTTGACAGTTTGGAAAGTTTGAAGTCATGGGTTTTAATCGGGGTCCTGCGGCCGGGCTCAGAGCATGGCGCGGCATGGCATGATGGCTCAGTTTATAGATGTGGGTCTGGGTCAAGGCCAAGCCCGGGTGGCACTGGTAGAATGAGAGGGGGGGGGGGGGGTGTGAGACTGAGAGAAAGAAAGAGATGGGGTGAGGATCTACTCCCACTGCACCCACAGCGCACAGCAGACCAACCGCAGACCCCCGAAGACCTGAATGGGCTGCTTTAACGAAGGCTGATTATGTGGGGGCATGCACGTGTGCATACGGTGCAGACTGCAGTGTACATAGATCTGAACACACACACACACACACACACACACACACAGTGTTTGATCAGTGTGAGGAAGTGTGGTGAAGAAAATCATCCTGCGGGGTTTTAGCCTCACCAGCTTTACCTCAGGTCTAGCTGCTTGTGTGTGTGTGTGTGTGTGTGTGTGTGTGTGTGTGTGTGTGTGTGTGTGTGTGTGTGTGTGTGTGTGTGTGTGTGTGTGTGTGTGTGTGTGTGTGTGTGTGTGTGTGTGTGTGTGTGTGTGTGTGTGCCGAATACTCTACCCCTACTGTGGTAATCATAACTTGATGAACCATGATGAATTTTAAGCATTATTTTCTATTAAACACATACAGAAAGGCAAAAACTGAATAAAATTAACTCATCTAAGTATACGGTTGTGCAGGCTTATCAGTGCCTGGCATTTTCACTTCAATATAAATAAAATCTTCTGCATGTATAGCTGGAAAAAAGGATCGAACAAGCAATTACTCAACATTTGACTGACTTTGTAGGAGGCTTAAGTGGTGTTATGTCTCAAATTTTTTCGCAAGAAGTTGCAAACGTTGTTCATGTCATATTGTTCTGTACTGTCTGTACTAAACTTCACCAGATCGGTTAGACTCCTGCCCTCTCACCTCTCAGCAAATGATCTGTTCGACTTCACTGCGCGGCTCGCTCTAAACCCATCAATTTGCTCTCCAACCTGACCCACTGAGGTCCCTAAAATGTTGGCAGTGCTTCTCCGTGTTCAAAAAGAAAGTTTTTTTGCACAAGTGTTAAACATTGTTTAGGGTGGCCTGGACAGTTTATGGAGACGCTTGATAGAAAGTGAGGACATTGATGGTCTCTCAAAAGCATGGAAAATAGATTAGTACATTTGCTAAGTTCTATACTCTAGAATGGGCCATGAGATTGTGTCCTCTTTATTGTCCCAAAGAAAACGACAGGTTGATCGAAGAAGAACATAAAAAGATTGAGAAGAGCCAAATTATTAATAGATAAACATCGTGTAATCCTACAGTATCTTTTGAGAATAAGGTTTATTGAAACGTCATTTCCCGCATGGATGGATATTACAATGGACATTTACAAAATGGAGAGGATAACATCATCAGTCAATCACCAATTGAAACTATTTGCATCACGATGGAGAAAGTGGACTGATTTCGTAAAACCTCAAAGGCCAGATTTTATTTTTACTAACATATGATTTTACTGTAAATTCCCGATCACTCCCTAATGTTTGTATTGTTGTACTTCTTACTGTTTTTATTTTTGTGTAAAAAAGAAAAAGGCATTTCGGACAGACAAACTTAAATGTAAAATTACTGTCTTAGAAAAACACCGTGTAATTGTTTGCTGCCAAATGTCAATAAAAAATACATTAGAAAAAAAAGTAACTTCCCGTGCAGTATGCCTGTATGTATCAGCTGTGATTCATCGTGGAATTGCATCATTTTATTTGTGACCTACTATGTCATTATTCCACCCGTATAATATGATTGTGGGTTTTTTGGATGCTTTGATATCAAGGATTATATTACTGGAGGTGGGGCGAATTAAAGTGAGAAAATTCCCCTGACGCCTCAGGTCGTCTGTACCGTGTGCAGAGGTGAAGGGGATGCAGTGTGAGTGTGTTGTCTCTACTCTCTGACAATATGAGTTGTTCTCATGTGAAGTTGATGCATGTGTGTCTGTGTGTGTGTCGTGCCAGGGCCACATTAGAGGAGCCTTTCAAGTCATGTCGGCCTCCTCCTACTCCTCTGCATAGTGCTTGTGTTGTGGTCCGCCCAACAGCCAGCCTCCCAGAACCCCTGCGAACTCCATGTGTGTGTGTGTTAGTCTGTCCATATGAATGTGTGTATAATGTTGTAGGGTTATTTCCAGTGCGTGGGATCCCCCAAAAATCCTTTCCCTCTTCCTGTTACCGCCGCCTCCTCCATATCATATCAGTCTTCATCTTTCTTTGTGATTAATAAAATAGAGATCCATAAAAACTGTCAACTTTGATTGTGCGTGACTCAGTCTCGCAGTCACCGCCATACCGCTAGGATAAGTCTGCCCCCATATTGTAGTTGATGACAAACTTGGGGCCCGGTCTCATCCTTGCCTCCAAACACACACACACAACCACACACATACATACAGACAGACAGACAGACACACACACACACACACACACACACACACACACACACACACACACACACACACACACACACACACACACACACACACACACACACACACAAACACCCGCAGCTCTTTGATAAGCATGCCATTCGCTCCAAGCTTGCGCTAACACATTTCAGCACACTAGCACTTACTGTGGATTTGGTTCAGAAAAAAAAGGTTAGCGGACGCTTTGATCTCAACTGAACACATGCTAACACATTATTCCCGTGACACACCGTGCCATTGTGCTTTATGTACTAGCCAACGGGGAGCAGAAGACTCTTTGTGTGTGTGTGTGTGTGTGTGTGTGTGTGTGTCTAGATCTTTTATGTGCTGTCAGTATCTTTAAAACTTCTCTCCACATGCTTGATAGTAGCTGCCTACTGTGAACTAATACAAGATGTTTAAGCTAATGGAACTCTCAGCGGTGTATCAGCCTTCATTAAAGCTATGTTTTCTTTATCCCTCAAACAGATCAGACTATTACTCTCACTTCAACTGTTTCACCCTGTGCTGTAAGCAAATATATTTTAATATTTAGCTTTGGAAGAACCAGAATATGGTGCTGGGTTACATGAACAATAAAAGAGTGTTTGATTTTTGCATGCACTGCCTAAAAAAAGGGAAAGTCAAGCTGCGTTTCTGATTTGACAACATTGTTGTTCGACTGATGAGGATTACATTTGACTAAATTGAAGATCAAAAACAGCTCTATCCAGCTATGTTAATAATAAACCTTCTATGATATTAAGCGTAATACTTTGGCTGTTGCACTAAACTAGCAATTTTAAAATGTCAACGTGGCACCTGGGAAAATGTCACTGCTGTTTTCTTATTTTCATTTTAAAGACCAAGTGAACAACATATTTCAGTCAGACAACTCACGTGTTTCATTAATATGTTTATTACAAACAGTATATAGTTTGAGTTATGGCGTCTAGGCTCGGGCCTCATCACTCCACATATTAACATAGAACATGGAGTGATGATTAGATAACTAACCCCCGAGCCTACAGATGGAATCTGGGGCAGCAGCAGCGAGGTGAACACATTAGCAGTGTGGAAACAGCAGTAGTAGTAGCAGCAGCATTAGCGAGGCAGAGGTAGGCGGATCCAACAGCTTAAATATAGCGCCAGATTTAGCAGACTATGTTTGGTTGGTTGCAAGAGTTACGAGGGGCGTTATGTGCGAATGTATCATTGGTGCTCGAGTTGACTGCCTGAACTAGCTCGCAGGCTTCGCCCCATTAATCAATAATGGAAATTATTGCCAGTCAAGCTCTTAAAAAAAGGATGTTTGTAATAGTTTTTTTATGATAATATGCTTGAAATCATACATTTGGAAACAATAATCTTGTTAACCTCAACTATCTGTGTATGCCAAGGAGCGATCTGATACCACTACTCATTGTTCCTTCATTTAAAGCCTGTAGATGTTACTGCAGAGACCTTAATGGATTTATTTTTATGTCAAATAACATGAAAACGTTGTGGCAGATACCCAATCCTCTTATTGGGATGAGTTTTGGAATGGATAGGAGCATCCGAAATATATACATTCAGATATTTGTTCATTTTCTCTGCCCTGAATGACGGCACATTGGCCCGTCTTTAGTGTGTTGCTCAAGAAGAGCCAGACATAAACGGCTCTGTTGTCACTGCCATCCATTTAGCAGTAAGTAATATTTCTGTGTTTCCGAACAATTTCACATTTCCAGACATTGTGTGTGTGTGTGTGTGTGTGTGTGTGTGTGTGTGTGTGTGTGTGTGTGTGTGTGTGTGTGTGTGTGTGTGTGTGTGTGTGTGTGTGTGTGTGTGTCTGTGTGTCTGTGTGTGTGTACATATGAATTTACAAACCACCTTTACACATTTGTGTGCGTGTACCTGTGTGTGTATCTCCACACTGAAAATCTGTGTGTCTTCATACCTGCTGGGTTGTGCAGAATTGACTGGGGACGGTCAGCATGAGTAAGCAGCCGGGGGAAGATTGAGGCAGCCAGATGCGGCGGCCCCGGGCTACGGAGGATATCATTACCCCGGGTGTGTAGTCGGCCAAAACAGGAGCCCCCAAGCGGAGTTTCATCAAGGTGGACCCCCGTCTGCGGCGAGGGGGAGGACACCAGTTAACCTGTTGTCCCGCAGTGAGGACGGGATTAAGCGGCAGGTGGAAAGAGAAAGCACCCCGTGACTGGAAAGAGGTGGAAATAAGAAAGTGTGTGGATACTTACAGGGTAGCAAGCAGACACACTCACACTGTGGAAGATTGTCTCTTTTGATTTCCCCTCCCTGCTTCTTTTGCAACACATCAGTAAACCCTGCAGTGCATCGGTGTGTGTTTGCATGCACATTTAAAAAAAACTTTTATATCATCATTTCCAACCCATGGATCCTACTTTCCAGCATCATTTACCGCTATGGAGCTTTGACTTTGCTTATGTACCCCTGAACATTTCCATTCCAGGGAAATATCCGGGATATTTTTGGTGCGGAGACTCTGACAGAACAACTTGATACATTGCCGCTGGCATCAGCAGTATCTTCATACGGGAATTGGACCGTCTCCCTTCAGTGAGGTAACCCATAGGCCATGAATCACGCTGCCTTGCTCCAGAGTCCTGTGGTCCCGGGGGTTGACAGTTTGACCGCTCCTCAATGTGGTCTCTCTCTCCTTCACTCACGCTCCTCCCATCCCCATCACCACACATTCCAACCACCGGACCGGTCACACAAGGTCAAGATAAAAGAAAATAAATAGTAATGCAGGACCCCCAACTTCTGTTTCACATCAGAGTAATGAGAGCCGTTTGTGGAAAAGAAGAGTGATGAGACTGATGGATAACAAGAAAACAATATCTGAAAAAATCATCCTTTACAAACCGATCCACCGATGGAGGGACTGAAGGCCTGAAAGAAGGGTACTGTGTCTCTGTTTGCCTGGCTGTTTTGGCATGGAGCTAGTCTGGCAGCCAGCCTGTCTGTTTGTCCTCTGGTTTCTCCTCCATACTGGTGGGTCACTGGTGTTTGGATCCCTACAGCTGACTGTTAACCGCTCACTTGGACTGAGCCTCACCGGCATGCGTTTGATATGGCTAAGTGATTTATTATGTACACTATGAAAGTCATATATCAAACATTTGGAAGAAAAAGGCTGAGAAAAGGATGTTCTGGGAAGCCTTAAATGCAAAGTAAATTAAAGCCAGGAGTTATCCCAATCATATCGATGAGATCACTCCACCATTATAATCAAATTTGTACCTTTTTAAAGAGCAGCAGTGAGTTTATCAAGAGCTTAGGCGAGTCCAAGTGATGAATAGACAGTTCATCCGGTGCAAGAGCAGTGCTTCAGCAAGTGGTTTTAACAGTGCCCCGGGCCATACTCCAGCTGAGTTAAACACACCCCGTGAGAGTGTGTTTCTGTGTGTGTGTGAGAGAGAGAGAGACATGACACGTCTGAGAGTGTGATGTAGTCACTTCCTCCCACTGGACTGAGCCACTGTTGTCAGCTTGACCCTCGACAGTTAACCCCTCGCCACCCCTGGCACTACAGGCGTGGGCCCCGGGATGTGTGTGTTGGAGAGAGAGGGAAAGACAGATCGTATGTGTGTTGGCAGACCACAGGTGTCTGGTCACGGTGTCAGGGTGTTAAGAGGTCTACTGAGAGGGGGGGGCCCCAAAAAAAATCCAAGCATCTGTTTCAGAGGGAAGGAGCAACAGAAAAGAGGAGGAGAGGTTGGTAAGGGTTACCAACACACACCCCGAGGGGTGTGAGGGCTTGTTTGAGGGGGGGGAGTAGCTGACAAGCAGGTGCCTATGTTGACAGTAACCCTTCATACTTGAACTCCACCTCCTCCCAAACACACACACGCACACACACACACTGCACACACTTACAATAAATCCTGGAGAGGCAAATAATTGCTGAGCCTGATTAGAGGGAATGCAGAGGGAATCCCCTTAACACACACACACACACACACACACACACATTGGATCTTTTTGCTTTAGGTCAAAGGTGAGAGAAAAAGGGAATAATGAACAGAACTCTGACATTTCCTGCTCAGCGTCTGTGTGTGTGTGTGTGTGTGTGTGTGTGTGTGTGTGTGTGTGTGTGTGTGTGTGTGTGTGTGTGTGTGTGTGTGTGTGTGTGTGTGTGTGTGTGTGTGTGTGTGTGTGTGTGTGTGTGTGTGTGTTGTATTTGCATGCACATATGCAGACAATGTGAACGCAGAGATACAGATTAATGCACAAGCTTGTATTCTTTTATATTTATTTTTCTATCAATGTATTCTTCATAAAAATATGCGAGTGTATCAGAAACTCTGCAGCCTTTGTGCTTCGCATTCTGTGTTTTTTGAAAAAACACACCCGTGTGTGTGTTTGTAAATGAAACCCATTTGGACAGAATGTTAGTTAGTCAGGTGTACGTCGTTGCTCGTCTGGGAATGATTATTTTGCTAAGAAGGGGGGGAAGGCAGGACACAGCGGGAGGTAGAGGAAAATTGGAACAGCTGTTAATTAACATGAGTGCTCTCTCTCTATCTCTCTCTCTCTCTCTCTCTCTCTTTCCTTGTTTTACTCTCTCAGTAGAGGAGGAAGAGGAGGATGAGGAGATGATGGAAGCGAAGCCAGGCCCCGAGTCGGAGCTGCAGGATGAAGATGACAACAGGGAAAACAAAGAAGGTACAAAGGATGAATCCATTATTGGAGGGTATACATGTTCAGCCATTAGCATTTTAGAGATCCTTTATCACCTGATTTATTCTTTTGTAGTTTTTCTCCTGGTTTATATGTATAGAACATTACAGCGACAACGACGTGCAAAACGTTTTAAAGCATAGAGACAACTTGCATAATTAAAGGACATTTAAAACTCATAAAAACATTCAAAGCTAACTTAATAAGCAAAACACTGGAATGAAAATACAAGAATAAATGTAACAAAGTAATACTTATTCAATAAAATAAAAGGCATCTTCAAACACATTTCAGTTCATTTAATTGTGTTTATTAATGAACTTAATGGAGCAATTTGCCCTGAATTTCTGCAAACAGAAAACGTAACATTCTTTAGCCTCTAGTTCTTTTCCCTTCTCTCGTGTTGTTTTTGAAACCGTCAGGAAACACGGCCACTTGTGTGTGACACCCTCTGCCAGTCAGTGGGTGTATCAGATGGAAGGACGGGGATGATTGTGGTGGGGGTTAAGGCGGGTCCAGCATATCAGCTCCATGGCATGTGGGGGTCAGCACTGATTAAAAACCTGTCACTTGACCCCCATGACCACACTTCAAAGACGGGAGGAATGGAGAAGCGTGTCTGCACGGTTTATGTTGTGAAATACGGAGAAAAGGCGTAACTGAAACACAACTTGTGATAAAAACACAGATGGTTACACATATTCATATTCAGACTCATGATCCTGACAGCACTGACTCAAACACACACACACATACTCAGATGTATGCACACACGCATAAACACAAAGTCATCCGTCTCCTCTCCATCCTGGCCTATTAGAAGGTCTGGCCTTTGATCTCTGCCACTCCAATCACTGGGTCTTTTCTGACAACTCATAAGAAATACAAAGGGATGGGGGGGGATCAAAGTCAAGAGGCAGGGTAAAGGTCGATATATGTGTGTTTGTGCGTGCCTGTGTGTGGACAAATCGCATGTGTGCTTGGGGACAGTGACTTCAAAACCCCGGACGCCGTGCTGTGCAGCCATTACGTTCAAAGGGAGGCGGGACGCTTTGTTTTTTCTCTTGTTTATGAACTTCTTACTGTAGGGTTTTATTAGAAAAGATGCATTAGGAGCTGTTTGTAGTTTATTATGTCCTGGATGGGATTCTGGTTTTGATAGAGATGAAGTGAATGTTAATCTGACATCAGGAGCCCATTTTTCTTTTTTCACAAGTGGACATGACTACTGCGTACAATGCAGTAAAGTCAAACACAGCCAGGTTTCTGAACTGTTTTCAGTTATTAAAAAAATAAAGTATCACAATCAGTGGAAGGATAAAAACGCATTTCTCAGTTGAGTATAAAACATAGATATTTCATAGTGAACACTTTGGAACGGTACAGGGAGAAAGGGTGGTTCAGCTATTTCAAATCAAAAGCATATAATGTGTTTTGCAAGTTACATCAAATACTATAGTTTGAAATACCCTGTTCAGAGGAATTACTATTTGTGTCATTTAAATAATAATAATAGTAATAATAAGAACAACAATAATAATAATAATAATAATAATAGATTACATTTCTATAGCGCCTTGCAAGGTGCCCAAGGCTGCTTTACATGGTGTAAGGAAAGTCAAAAAACAAACAAACAAGTAGGGGAAATAATAAATAAGGGGGAAATAATAAATAAGGTGATAAGAGTCTTTTGCAAGAAATCAACTACCTTAATTATACATTAATCAGCTAAATCAATTCTAAACCTTCCCTATTTTTAGCTCCTAAGTGAAGAAGATTTGCTGCATTTCTTTTTTCAGTAAATTAAATATAAATTGTAATTGGTCGAAAATTACAAAAAATAAAATATATATATATACATATAAAAGTGATAGGAAGTCGTGGTAAATGTGACAGGATGTTCTCTTGTCTTTATGAATATGTTCCTGTCACCAGGCTCCTTTCCAGTTCTGCGGGAGCTGACTGAGGAGGAGAGGCAGCAGATCCTGCACTCTTCCGACTTTCAGAGTTTCTTCGACTGCAGCATCCGGGTGATGGAGAGAGCTCTGGCCGAAGACGGAAACATCTTCTTCGACTACAGCGGCCGGGACCTGGAGGACAAGGAGGGGTGAGCAATGGGGGAGGAAAGAGTCTGTGTTTGGCTGTGAGAGCACATGTGTGTGTTTGCTTGCGTGCCTCAGACTAGGAAATGTGCAAGGACTGACTCATGCCCACTGTGACACTTTAGGGTCCCGGGAGTTGCTTTGTTCTTCAAAATGCATATCTTCCTGCTGATGTCACCCTCCCAGGGGGGGACTGACATCCATCATCTCTTAAAGAACGTTGCCTTACCATCTGAGCAGTTGGAGGTTATCAAAGTTTCGGTTGAAGTTCTAAACGTTAGAAATGCAAAGATGTTTTAGTATACTGCTCTGCTATTAGAGAAGAATGCAACTCACTTGGACTTTGACCTCTGCAGCCACAGTGAAGCATCGAGCCTGTGGTCAAATAGAGATTATTTCTAAAACAGGCTGAACATCAGTACTCCATGGACAATTGAATTGAAAAAGTAACAATAGAACCACCTTTCAATCTCATTTAGCCGTGCAGACAAAGTGGATTATTGACGGTGAAAAGTGAAAACCGTTTGTTGTGTTTAGAACTCAATATATGAGGGTTCAAAACTGTCTGGTATTTGAGTTGCCATTAAACAAATAAACTGAAAAAAATATAAAACTGTGGGGAAACAATTCACTGAAATGATGCAACAATCTGTGCAGGCTATAGTTTGACCACAGGCAAAAATGTTTTCCTGAAATTACTGACTCACTGTGATCGTCCAGTCAGACTCTCTCCAGATTGTTCTGAAGTCAATTCAATATGCTGAATCAGCCAATGACCACTGCCAAAACACCGTGGGCAACAGGACCAACATTAACCTCTGTGTGTCAGGACCTTCAAAGGCCAATTGTTATATTAGGTGACATAGTTTTCAATCCCTGAGTTTTATCAAAAAACACTGATTGTTAGACACAGAGACATCACCTGCTTTTGACTTAGTGTTGGAACAGTTTCGTATTTTCCTTTACAGAATTATGTCATAATATAATATAAGCATGACTTCCCCTGTTAGCAATCAGTTAGGTCTAGTGCAGCTCTGTGATTTAATCAGTAATTAGTGTCAACCTTAGTCGCAATTAATTAAGGTTAAAAAGCTTCTCCATTTCCTCCGTACTTACTATTTCTGTTACACTGTGTGAGACCCCAGCGGTGATCACAACCGACCCCTGCAGACTGAAGGCACATTATTTCCTTGGCAGGATATTTCATGATATATTTACTGTGTTTTTTTTCAGAGACTTGGGTAGCGGCTCCAGTCTGTCCTTCAGTCGAGTCTTCTATGATGAACACTGGTCCAAACATCGCGTGATCACCTGCCTCGACTGGTCCCCTCAGGTCAGTCCTGCAGCCTTGTGTGTGTCAATGTAAATGTAACGTGCATGAATCCCAAACCATGCTTCCCAGTTTTGCAGTGTTGAGCATCACTCTTTAACATGCTCTCTGTCTCTCTCTTTCAGTATCCTGAGTTGCTGGTCGCCTCCTATAACAATAATGAAGATGCTCCTCATGAACCGGATGGTGTTGCTCTAGTATGGAACATGAAATTCAAGAAGGCCACACCTGAGTACATCTTTCACTGTCAGGTACTTATCAAACCATACACATATTTTCACGTAATGGCAGATAGGATGTCAGGATATGTCGGGAAAAAGCACAATAGCTGCCCACTGCTCCTAGTACTAGGATGGGTTAAATGCAGTGGACAAATTTCACTGTGTGTGCTCTGCTGTGTGCATGTATGTGACTAATAAAGAGAGTTTCATCCTCCGATTCTATTCTATCTATCTAAGCATAAACTTACAAACGACTGCAACGAAGCTACATGCTAAAAAAAGGACAAATCATGTTAGATCTCTTTTTAGACCCTAAATGGCAACCCAACAGCTGGTCCATCTTGAGCTCTTTCCTCCTTTCTAGCCTATAATGAGCACACCTTTGTGGCTGAATAGTAACGAGTGAAGCAAAGGGAAATGAAAGGCAGCACCACAAGCGCTCATTTGACCCTCCAGATCGGATTAAAGCTGAACGCTGCCACTGTGGGCCAGTTTTAACGGCTTTGGTTTTGGTTTGGAAACTCATTGATGGTGAGATGCTAATAACAAGTGACACTGAGACAAAAAAACGGTAGGGGGGGGGGGAGGAAGTGATAGAAGGATTGGGTGTGAGGGCTTCACGGCTCCCGCGAGACAGGCGAGGCCGTATAGAGACGTCTTGCTTGTTAAATGATGTGGCCTACCACTTCCTAATCCAACGCTGCCACATGTGTGTGTTAGCCCACCCACATTGATGCTGCGTCTAATGTCAGCCGTGCCGGGTTCCCCCGCTAATTGACAAGTTTTCCTCGTACACGTCACTGCACATTTGGAAATACACCTGTAAAAGTTTTAATGCCACAGGCAGTCACCTCATTGCTCAGGATTAAATGCACACACATACTTTCACATTGAAGCTTCATTTAAACAGGAAGTAGATGTTTTCTCTTTTTTTCAAACACATACAGAACCACATACTCCAGAAGACCGCACTCTGCGTGGAAAAAATGTCAATATTCAGCTCGCCATACGAGTCTCGCTCCATAATGGATTTTTAAAGCAGTCCGTTCTTTCACTGCACCATAATTTATGCCGCTGCTGAAATCCATGTGGTCTTCGGGATAGATTACAGCGATGGATCTTGTAGCTGTAGGATTCAGTAGTTTCCATGTGCTCCTCTGACGAAGTATTCACAGTACATCTGACTTTATTAACATTGCGGTTTCTGAGCATGCTTATTTGTGGATCAGCAGCAATAAATATTAGACGTTGGGGATCAAGGATGTTTGTGTGAGCAGCTGATAAAATGCTCAGTTTATATTAACGGCTGCAAATGCGTACAACAGAGGTGAACTGTGCTCGAGTGGAAGTGGAAATGTGGTCAGTGGAATACAATAGCGTCTGTTTTCACTGAAAAACGGAGGAATAAGGGTCTGTAACATAACAAAGTATTGTCACTTGTGTTTGTTTTTGATTGTCCGACTCATACGAAGCACTTTCTTCAAACAAAAGTCAAATTGTCCACATGCCGAGATTCTTCTTTTAAGTGAGTGTTTACTGGAAAGATGTGCATTAGATGAAGTGATATCAGATGGAGAAAGAAATACTGAGAGAGAACAGAAACTCCCAAGTGCCTCTCTTTCCTCCCGCCCCGGTGTTAGTCAGTGAGTTAGTGTGGCCTGGGGCTGACTCATGCTCTTTTCATGCGGGGAGAAAGAAAAGTGAATGACTCAAAAACAGCGAAAGGAAGATAAAGTAGGGAGCAAATGAGCAGGGAGTTGGAGTAATGGAGTGCCCGCATAAACAGAGATAAAATGGAGTGGAAAAAGAAAGAAGAGGTGCCTCGGTCCTGACTTCCCCTGTCACTGTTGGATTTGGATGAAAGCAGCACAGGGATAGACGAGAGGAAAGAGGAGAGGAGACGTTTTTCTAGTCTTTTTTTTTCTGCGGGGTCTTTTGCAAAAAGGTGCGACTCCCTAGTTAGCCGCGGATCGGATGGCTCTCAATGTGCGAGCATGTTCTGCCCCCCCAAAACCCCTCTTTCCCTCTTTCTCTTACTTTTTCCTATTCTTCTTTTCACCTTCCACGTCCCAGACAAGATGCTTTCTCCATGCATCTATTGTGGGTTTGATTTGGTGGATGGATAGCTAGATGAAAATGTGTCTATGCACATAATGAGGATCATACACGTGTCTGAAGCGTACCAAAGCATGACAGTGCAGGGTCGGTATTGGAGGGTGAGGGTTTGTGGTTGAGGTTCAGCAGGGGCTTTAAGGCTAGGCTTAAAGAAGGCTTCGTGTTTCAGATGGGGTTTTGGTGAGGTCAGGCTTCTATATTTCCTGCCTGGCCGCGTGCAGTTGGGTAGATGGGCTTAGCAAAGCAAAAAAACGACCTCCTTAACAACGTACAACCTCCTATTCAGGGTTTAAATGTTTTTGCCTAAACAAATGAACGTTTCCACGTTTTGGTTAGAAATCTCAGTTGTATCGGGTGAAGTTTTGACTTTTTGGAGCTGTATTTTGATTTAGAGTGTTCACTTTTGTAGGGACCTTGTTTATTTACACTTCATACTGCACATCATTTCTCATTAGGCCAAGCTTTTATCAGTTAGTCTTATTGGGATTTATAGTTCGTGACTTGCTGGTGTTGTGCAAAGTGAAACGGTGAAAAATTGGTGTTGATTTTGGGAGGAGTAAGTGTGTGTCTGTCTTGGATTTCTGGCAATGTGCGACAGTGTTGTAATATTGTTTTCTAATGCAACCGTTAAACACACAGGTCCTGGTTTGACAAATGGTGTTCCCCCGTCGACCTAAAAAATTCAAGATTAATCGATTCCATTTAAAGTGACATAAAAAATGTTTTCTTATTAATTCTACTCCGCAGATAAACCATATCTGATATTAAACAAAATCTCCCCATACTTTTTACAATCCCCTTAATGAGCGGGGGCCGTTTCATGACCCCACTTCAGCAGTCAGTGATCTGTAACATAGCGGAGGAAGTGTGATCTGTCAGTGGAAAGGGGGCGCTGCTGTGGATTGTGGTACCGCTTGAGCGTGCCTCCCCTCATCAGGGCCTTCTCAGCAGTCGGACCCATCATCGCCCCATCCCAGTTGGGGCCAATCTTGTAACTTCACACCAGCCTCTCAAGTGGGCAAAGTCACACCACATTAAAGAGTCCGTTTGACTTAAAACCTCTGCCGAAGCCCTGGAACCACACGCCTCCCTGTAACAACCCCCGCCACGGCTGTCATATCCCATCGGACTCAGACATATTTTTATTAATCTCTCGTTGCCTTGCGTTGTTCCCTAGGCCTTTGGCACTTCCAGGAAGGTTGGGTAAGAGAAGCGGAGCAGGAGGAGAGGAGAGAGGGAGGGAAGGAGGGTAGAGAGGGAAAAGAGACAGCATTTTTCACTGGCCTTTTCTGAGTCGGAACCAATGTGAAATGACACAGGGGGATGAAGCTGCTTTGTGTTCAGAAAGCTTAGCAGAGAATTTCTGTAAGCGCAAGAAATATTCGACTGTATCTGATTTGTATCTTACTAAACATATGCAGCTTGTTCTGGAAAAAACATTTGAGTGTTTGGTAAATCTGATTATCTGTACAGCTTTTGCTGTACAAAAAGCAGTGAGTCTGTTGCCTGATTTGCAACAAAAAAAACAGGAGCTATTTAACGTCACCCATAGAGACTGGATATTGACACAAATTCTTCTTAAAACCCAACTTGTTCACAATGTGGCCTTGTTCTCCTCGACTAAGAATTAAAGGAGGAGTTAAATGTGTTACGTATAATGCAAATGCATTTTATTGCTAAGAGGTGGTTGGGAAGTTTGATATCACTTCTGTCTGTTAAGGTTAAAGCTACAGCTGTTTACCATTAGCTTATCGGAAGGTCTGAAAAATAGAAACAAGTACGAAAGTCCACATACAAGCCCACTTATTAGCACACTCCTTTTTGTTTAATTCATAAAACGTAATTAGTGGAAGTATAAATTGTTAGTCTATCGTGATATTTCTTCCAGGTCATCACAATGAGGTAGCCGGCAAGAAAGCAGATTTCCCAACATGTTAAACTTTGAAAATATATACTGTCTTACCCAAAACATTTATAGAGGTACATCGTTTAATTATCAGTATGGAATCAGTCTTTCAACTAGAGAATGTTTTCACCAGGAATTCAAAGCTTGAGACTGCTCAATTTCATCTTTTATTTCCCAATATTTACATTCTGTGGTGATATTGCAATGGATATAAATATGTTTGGAAAACATTCACTTGTAGCATCTGTATCTATAAGTCAATATCAGAATAGAATAGAGCATTGTATGGTTGACTCAAACACGCATTATATTTACAACACACAACTATAAATGATCAGCCCAGCAAGCAAACAAAATAAGTCAAATAAAGAGAAACAGGAGCCATGCAGAGAAAGGCCTGTTTGTGCTCCCAGAGCATCTTCCTCATGCTTTCGCTCCTCATTCTTTGCCGAGTGAAATCGAGACTGGGCTCGGTATTTCTCCCTCATTGCCAGAAACCACAGAGTGACAAAATCCGTGGGGTGTCATAAACGAGCGAAGCCAGGGGGAGAAAGGGAGGAGAAAGGTGGTCGGGAGGAGGGGGGAGGTTGAGGAGCGGGGATGGAAGGGAAGACAGTCGAATCCATCTGGTCCTGATAAAGCTGAGTGGAAAACAGATGAGTGCGGTGAGCGAGGGGGGGGGGGTTGGGGAAGCGGGAGGGAGGGAGGGGAGAAAGGATGGAGTGTGGATCTACTTTTGGGAGGATATACTGTCTACCGTGCCCTATCAACCCCCCCTGCCTCCCTCTTTCTTCTCACCATTCCATTCTCGCTTCATTTCTGGCGTCCCGAGCCGACTTAAGCAACAGTTTGTTGCCCGAGGAAAGAGCGAAAGAGAGGAGGAAGCAACAAAGGAGGGAGTGTTCGTCTCTCTCTAGCTTTCTTTCTCTCTCTGTCATTCCTTCGAACCCCCCTAATCCCTTGCTGGGTGCCATCTTTCATCAGGGCCTACCATGTGTGTATTATCTTCTACAGAACACTTCCCATTAATATAACAAGGGCTGCCAGAAGCACTTAGCCTTGTGAGCCTGTGTGAGATATGCTAGATGATACTTTGTGTATGTGAGTTTCTCCCTCTATACACACTCATAAACACTCAGTAGACTTTGCCCCAGGACAGAAATATAACCCGCTGTTCTGACTGCCAGAGTGTCGCCCTGAAAAACTTCCACTATTCATCCAAGGCCTGATACACCAAAGTGACTCTCTCCGCTGCTTTTTCTTCCGGGAGCTGTCACTCCCCACATCCTCTCCGTCTGTGCTGGCAGGAGATGACCTGGCAGGTGTCTGACCCGCTCTGCATGGGAGATGAGAACCATCCACAAAACCACTCTGCGTTTTGGAAATGAAATGTCAGGCTCCGTAACAAGTCAGCGCTGATGTGGAGATGCAATCATAGCGGGAGCATCGTCGACACGAGAGCGGTTGAGGTGTTATTTAGACAGATGTGGTGCTCATGCGACTCGTACGTCCAAACTTATCGAAAATGAAGAGAAACTGCAGGGGATGGGAGGAGTGTGGCTGAGTTCGATTTAAAGGAAAAGTTTGACATTATGGAAAAAACCTGCTGATTTGAAAGTTAGATGAGAAGGTTGATGCCACTTAAGTTTGATGCTAAAGACAGAAACAGGTTAGCTTAGCTCCACAGAAAGATGGGAAACCGGAAAACAGCCTGATGGCTCTGTCCATGATAACATTACTTCTAAAACACGTCCAGGTCCAGGGAACAGCTAGTTGCTGGAGCCTCCACTTGTTGTTGCCTGGCAACCGCTACAGTCCAAGAAGAAAGAAAGGAACCCTTAATCGTCCCACAGAGGGGGAATTTACATTTATCTTTGGCCAATCCTAGTGGGCTGCCATATACAGTATACGGCGCCCAGGTAGCAGTGTAGGGAACAGTGCCTTGCTAAGGGACACCTCGGTTGGACCTGAACCGGTGACCTTGCTGTTCAAGTCTCTATGGACTTCGCCACCAACGCCACTTTGAAATGAATCAAGAAATGGTCCGGTCCAATCTTCGTGTTTCCAGACTTTATGCTGATCTGACTGCCGGCAGCAACTCCATGTTGACCCTCTACTGTAGATGCAGATTATCCAAAATGTCAAACTTTTCCTTTAATTTAATTCTGCATATTAGCTTTGCACAAAACAATCAGAGTTATGTTACACACTGTGAGAAGTCTCTAATTAATGCAAAAGTGTTTGAGTCATTGATGGCTTATGAGCGGAGATATAGTAAACAGAAAGACTACAGAAATCCATCATAACTCCAGAGCTCCATAACTCAGCCATTCCTTTCCTACATGACATTTAAACTGACAATCCGCTTTAGAGTGTCAACCAATTCCCCTTGCGCTCAAATCGTAAACTTCCTCATAGCGCGGGACAAATTGATCTTACTTCAGCACCAAATGACATACATAAACGCATAGAGCTACAAAACACATGTGCCGATGTGACACTTGATTAGAAGCATTTAGAGAAAGCGCTTTCATGTTACTGCTGGCACGCTCCTCAAAGAGCATCGGGACAAAGCCGGGCTAATTGTCAGTAGCTCTTTCACTAAGCCTTACAGTGCATGAGGGGGATGAGGGCATAACGTGTGGTTTCTCAAAGAGTGGATTCAGAGTTTAGTCAGGACTTTTCCTCTTAAGATGGGGGACACTGATAGGGCTTAGGAGTTACACTAACATATGGAGCAAATAGAGGAGGCTCTTGATTTAATTTGGCTTCTCTTTGTCATTACTTATGTGGAATAGGGATGTTTATTTAGCGTGCTTAAGAATCACAAAGCGGGGATGTTTCCTATTTGTGTCTCTATAGGCTTGAGGATTCGAGTCTTTACATGTATTATATGTGTTAATGCTAAAACATGTTGTCACATTAATCTCTACTGAATAAATCAAAGAGAGGAAAGTTTCTGTAGCGAGTTTAAATATAAATGTATTAATATATTTGATGTAGTATGCTCTACAATTGGAAAAATCTGGAGTCAAACTAAGATATTAAACATTGTAATGAGTAATGACACTTTTATGACAGTCTTATGTCATTTGTTATGTCTTTAGGCATGAAAGTAAGCCTCATAGAGAAAGGGAGTTATAAAGTAGTTACAGAAACAGTTTGACATTTTTGGGAAATGTTAACCCAATTAGCTTAGATTAGCATAAAGGCTGGAAACAAGGGGCAACAACTCTCCTTGCTTTAGAGCTGTTACTGGCTTTTTATTTCATAGCATCAGCTTATCTAACGCTCTGCAAGAAAGTAAAATGTCAAACAAAAAGTCAAAATACACAAGAATCTAATCTGATTCAACTATTAGATATTGTTTTCCTGCTTCCTTCACTCTGCTTCTTCCGGAGGCTAAATATCGTCCCTCTTCTATATGAAGCCTGATAAAGAGTTGTGGCGGTTTGAGCCATATGCCATGTGTGTGTATGAAGCTAGTTAGTGGATGTGTGTGTGGGTGTTTGTGCACAGAGATGATGGAGAAGGAGGGGCTCGGGGTCATTAGCCCACCGATGGAGTCTGACTGAGGTGGGGGGAGGGGGGGCAGGCCTCAGCAGACAGCAGCCTGTCAGACAACCACAGGGTGTAAAGGTCATCCCAGAACGCCTGGATATTAAAAGTGATCCATTTAAAGGCAGACTCACTTATAATACTTCCATTACAGTCATTTTGTTATATTCTTTCAATTATTTTGGTGAAAAATGGTACACCAACTGCTTGTCCATGGTATGGTTTAAACATTATTTTAATGAAGCGGTTATGATTGTGCAATAGTAATAAATCATGACAAATTGTAGTTTAATTAATAGCGTATGGCCATCTTGTGTGTGGTAATACATGCAACTAAATCTAAATTCCTCTTTCAGACCGTGTAAATAAACATTTCAGAGAGTCCCTCCTGTGGAGCGACTTTATTCTTTACCACAAAGTTCAGTTTATTTTGAGCCTTGACATCTGAAGCGTCTCCCGAGCCATTCGTCTGGAAGCCGTGACTCCTCTGAAGGAACAAAAAAGAGAAAGAGTGCGCAGTGTTTTCTTTCCCTCTGGTTTGTTTTCCAGTCTCCTTTCAAAAACGGACTGGGGTTTGGAGTTGGCTGCTCCGCACATGGTGTGGTGGCTGGGATGGAGAGAGCGTGAGGGAGAGGAACGAAGAAAGAAAATGAAAAATAATGTTTTGCTTTTCCCTAACATGAAGTCCCATTTTCAGATGTCCTACCTATATAGTAACTGCTATCCAAAACTGCCATGACCTCATTGCACATTAATCCCCTGAGCGTGAAGCATGAATGTGATGTAGAAGGTGGATTCATATGAGCCATGAATTGTTTTCATAAAGCAACTTTTATAGAGTTCATTTACTTGACAATGGGTTGACAGTGGTTCAGTCTCTAGGGGGTTGGACTTTGACCGCAGGGTTGCCGGTTCACGTCCCAACCGGCCCACAGAAAAGTTTACCTCCAGGGCTGCTGCCGGAGTGCCCTTAAGTAAGGCACTGCTCCCTGCCACTGGCTAGACCGGCTGCCTCTACGCTCTGGATTCTCTCATTGCTTGTGCACGAATATAACTTAGTGTATTTGTATGTGACTGTATAACAAAGAATGTATCTGCGTGTGCAAAAACAGAGTGGAAAACTGAATCAATAAAGGTCTATCTTTCTTTCTTTCTTTACTATATAAAAAACAACAACAAGGACATCATTTCAACTTGACTTAATATTGCCACATTGTCTTTTCTGACAAAATACTTTCTGGAAAAGAGCAAAACGTCTGTGTAACAATATCAAAAGTCAAAATGGAGTACTGTTTCAGTTTTTCACCATCTACATTAAGGATGCAGCCCCAAGACATCAATAGTAATTGTTACTTGAGCGTGTGGCTATACTTACATTAAGTTTATCAAATATGAATCAAGAATTTCCTTTTAATTAATTTCTTAAAATCATATTCATGGTCATCGTACTGTCCATTTAACCACCAACTCAAGTAAGTCGTGTCATCGGGCTTTTTCAACACGATGCGAACACTGCCTTGTGAATGCAGTGATTCATTTGGTAGGATTTTGATAAGTAATGACAAGCCTTGCCTCTAAAGCCCATTTTAGAGCTGTCGTCTGTTTTCTGGAACCTCAAATCTGTCTTCAACGATTCTTCTGAAACTCTATGACCCTATTGGGCAACAATGTTTTTGCGAAATCCACCCGTCATGTCGTTCATAGCTTCACTGTTTTTAATTGTGCTGCATGTCTGAGCTTCTTGTTTAGTGCTCTCTTGGCCCCGTCTCGCCTGTAAATTATGGTTCCTCTCAACGGCAAAATGCTGCTCCCCTAGATGGATGGATGGAGGGAAGGATTTGTTAATGCATAACACCACTTACCCTCCTGCAGCGATACCATGCTGAAACATTTTTTCATAACTCCACGGCACTGATGCTCAACTGGCTCTGGGTCAGGGGAGGCTAGCTGCCGTACGCAGAAGCCCATCTGGGACGGGCACTGAAGAGGAACCAAGACTCAATAAACACCACATCGGGGAGGGAGGGAGTTCAAGGGTGCGCTTGTCATGATGGAGGCTACAGTGAGCGCTCCAGTGGCTGCTGGGGTTTTGATGCTGTAATGTGAAACGGCTGGGGGAAAGAGGACTACAATTCCCCTCTTTGTCTGGTCTCCGCCCCAGCGTCACCCCTCTCTCCTCTCCTCAGCAGACCCTCACCAAAGCCAAACTCATCATCTCCCTCTGCGTCTATCTCGCGATGTCCGCCACCCATCACGATGCCTTGATCACTCATTCTTACTCACGCTTGGTCTGGCGTCACGCTTCATATCTTTCTTTATTTTTGCTCACTGTCTTATCTCCACATTTCATCTGATCGAACCATTCCTCTTCTGCCCCTTCAGTATCAGAAATGTTCCCGTAAAATGACCTCACACCAGAATAATCTCATATCTCATCCTCTCTCAGTCTCCTGTAGTATCTGTGGGCTTTGCCAAGTTTCATCCCAACCTTGTGGTGGGGGGGACTTACTCGGGACAGATCGTCCTGTGGGACAACCGCAGTCACCGCCGGACCCCCGTCCAGAGGACTCCTCTGTCTGCCGCTGCTCATACTGTAAGACAACTCTGACTCAAACTAAAGTTTAATATATGTAGCTTTCGATGTTAGTGCATATTTTGGACCGATGGACGAACTCATTAGCGTTTTTAAAGATGTCACAACGGGCCTGGGGAAATGATGATGAATAAAGATGGAGTTCATTTTAGCACTGGTAAAATAAGCTGTGAACTAAATAAAAAAGCTCCCTGTTGTGTTTTTAGTACTTAATTACACAAATGATTCAAGAGGAACAATACAGAGGCAAAGGAAAGGTTTGAATCACCTCACATAACACCCTGATGTATAGATACTAAATTATATCTCATTAATGCAGAAATACATTCCTTACATAATAGTCCTGCAGCTTCAAAACTGATTACTTTAACAATAGAAGCACACACACACACACACACACACACACACACACACACACACACACTCACACTTGACAAGTCCAAAGAACAAGCTAAACACAGCTCAGGTAAAACGCTTCAGTGAACTCATTGACCCCAGACAAATTACTGAATATACACGAGAAATATTTTAACATCGGTTTGTTTATAATCGCTGTTACAGTAGGTCTGTACACACACACACACACACACACTGTAGGTTTATAATTCCAACAATGAGGTCGCCGCTCTCTTACTGCAGTCAGTGACTCCAGCCTGCTAACACGCTGCTGATTGCTGAAAGGGCTCTTTGTGCTGCCCAGTACACAAGTCAATTACTGGCCAGTAATGACATAATGGTTTCACACACTCCTGCCGTAAGGAGCCACTGCACATTGGCATGGGAGCCGGCCGCATCTGTGCAGAATGTCTAATGATGTCATGTGTTTAAGGATGAAATTACATTATCATTACCGGGCCGTGTTTACAACCTAATTATATTAATATTAGCGTATCAATTTCTAATGTAATGTCTGAAAGCTTACTGCTGTTAGAAAGAAACCAAACACTTGTATAACATCTGAATGAATGTGCAGACATTTAATTCAAAGTCTTATCCAGTTCTAGTTCCTTAATAAGAGATATTTAAAAACCACAACAATTAACAAAGGTGCTTCCTCTTTTTGTTAATAATAATTAAGACAAATTAGGATTGATGTTTCTGATCACAATATACAGGAGAATAAGAAGCATTTTAATGGGAATTGATGTGTTATGAGACACTCAAAGCATGTGGAATTATTTGTTGTATTGTACGAGAGTGTATCCCCAAACTTCTCATTTATGTGCCTGTGTGTGTTTATCTCTCGTGTGTGTGTGTAGCACCCAGTGTACTGTGTGAACGTGGTCGGTACCCAGAATGCCAACAACCTGATCACTGTGTCTACAGACGGCCGGATGTGCTCCTGGAGTCTGGATATGCTCTCCCAGCCACAGGTGCACGACACACTCCGAACGCATTCAAATGATTTGTTAAAATGCAGAGTAAAGTAAACAAAAGTACACATCACATCGTTTACCATTAACAAGTCATAGAACAGAATGTGATTACAGCTTTGATATTTGTATACGGTTATGTATCGGCTCACATTATTGTGTGTGTGTGTGTGTGTGTGTGTGTGTGTGTGTGTGTGTGTGTGTGTGTGTGTGTGTGTGTGTGTGTGTGTGTGTGTGTGTGTGTGTGTGTGTGTGTGTGTGTGTGTGCATGTGTGTGTGTGTGTGTGTGTGTGTGCATGTGTGCATGCGTGCGTGTGTGTGCGCTGTAGGAGACCATGGAACTGGTGTACAATAAATCCAAACCTGTGGCGGTGACAGGCATGGCTTTCCCCACGGGAGACGTTAACAACTATGTGGTCGGGAGTGAGGAGGGCACTGTGTACACTGCATCGAGACACGGCAGGTTGGTTCACACACACACACACACACACACACACACACACACACACACACACACAAACGAAGAAGACATTCCTGACACATCTTTGCTAGATTACTTTTGTACGTTTGGATTCCTTGTTTGACATAGAATAACAACATCATAGTAAAACTATTAGAAATTACAAATAATATTAGACTTGTTTTCTACCATTTTTGAGTTTAATTTATGTTTATTTGTTTTACTTTTAACAAAGTTTCCAGTTCTGTAATATCCAGGAAAGCATTTTACGGCTTTTTATTTAATAACGTTTACACCCCTAAATCACTGCAGGACACAATTGTCTGGTAATGTGCGTCTCGATTCATCCTCCCGCAGCAAAGCGGGTATCTGTGAGATGTTCGAGGGCCACCAGGGGCCGGTGACGGGCGTCAGCTGCCACAGCGCAGTGGGCACCGTTGACTTCTCCCACCTCTTCATCACATCCTCTTTCGACTGGACCTGTCAAACTCTGGAGCACCAAGGTACGGTGTGTGTGTGTGTATGTGTGTGTGTGTGTGTGTGTGTGTGTGTTTGTGTGTGGGGGATGAAGAGATGACGTGTGGGGGGTTGATTGTGGAGATTTCAAGAGAGAGAGGAAATGTGTGTGTGACAGAGAGCTAGTGAGTCAGGGGAGAAAGCTAAGTACTAAAGGTGAGAACTTTTTGGGGAAATCTATCCGTCTGCTATTACTCGTGCGTGTGTGTGTGTGTGTGTGTGTGTGTGTGTGTGTGTGTGTGTGTGTGTGTGTGTGTGTGTGTGTGTGTGTGTGTGTGTGTGTGTGTGTGTGTGTGTGTGTGTGTGTGTGTGTGATACTGATACTAATTCAACAGCAAAGTGACACAATTATGGCTAACTATGACATTAAGTAAGTATTAAGTAGGACATTGTTCAGATGTTGATATTTCGACTGCACAAATAGTTTTTTAACCTTTTTTATACAAACATGAATTCAGCCTGACAGGAAATCTGTTCCCTACCTTCAGTAAAGTCTAGTAGAACATTGCTTTGTTTTTTATAAAATGTACAGAACAAGTGTACTGACAATACAACAACACCAGAGGAAGATTTTCCTGTAAGGCCTCACTTAGTAAAGAACCAGTGCCTTCACACCAGAAGTTAAACAATTGTAACTTTAAGATAATTAATAACACAGATGTTAATATAGTTTAAAAAGGCATGTATTAAAAAGATTATAGCATCAAAATCGTAATCTCATTAATTTGATTTCATTATAGCTATTGATTATTGTTTTATACATTATTATGTGACACTTCTTATCATATCAGCTGGTTTTCATTAGATCTGAAACACCGTGCACCTCAGGAAGTTAGGAGAGTATAGAATGTTTTATTTTTTTATAAAACATGCACAGACTTTTGGTGGTGAGATGCAGATTAGTCTGCGCAGATACATCTGAGATACTGCACAAGAGAAAAAACTCAGGATAATAAGATACGATACTTCATCTTTTGTTATGGGTGAAATATGTGAGGTTAAAAAAGACATTAGGATGAGGAAAAATGCAAAAGTTTAGGTTTATTTTATTTGCACACATAGAAAGGCATAAAATCCAGGAAAATCTTAGGAGGAAAGGTGAAAGGTAACAGAGCTTAAGATACCATATCACAACTTTGTAAAAGGGATGGAAGAAGGAAGGAAGAAAAGGAAATAGGGAGAGATAGCAACAGGGGTGGACGAGTCAGCAGACGGGATTGAAGTGCCAGGATGAACGTTACGGTTAATAGTGAGGGTGATGCTAACGCTGAAGGACACAAGGACCAACATGAACTGGGCGTCAGACAGCAAACACAGCCAGAAATCAAAGAGAGACCTGTTCAATGTGAGCGAAATACATAATGCATGTTGCATAATGCCTTCAGCTTTATGCAAGATCCAGTTACAGCCTCATGCGTGGGTGTGACAGGCAGTAAAACACTCCGATGAGTCTCGTGTTTGCATGCAGCGAGTCCATCAGTGTTATGCGAAGTGTCCCGTGATGCGTATTAAAAAATTTCTGCGGATTTTCATCAGAAGAGTGTGTTGTTTTTCAGGATTTGGGAATTCCCTTTCCTTTGAGGGGCACCGCAGGAATGTGTGTCTGTCTCTCATCCCACATAACCCATATTTGTGTGTGGGCAGGAGAAATACCTGTGTTTGTATGTGTGTGTGTGTGTGTGTGTGTGTGTGTGTGTGTGTGTGTGTGTGTGTGTGTGTGTGTGTGTGTGTGTGTGGATATGTGTGCGCAAATATAGACGCACCACACATGCCTCTCATGCACCTTAAGCAAGCCGTCTTTGCTTACCTAAAATCTCCTGAGGTTTGCATTCAACCCAACTGTTGTAACACACACACACACACACACACACACACACACACACACACACACACACACACACACACACACACACACACACACACACACACACACACACACACACAGTTGCAGTGAATTCTCTTTGCATTCACCCTCGCAGTTCAGAGAGGGTCTCGCACAGAAGTCTGCCGATGTTTTCTCACTCGGCGGTGCAAATATTGTGGTTAGTGAAAGCATTTGGAGACGGCCGGAGTGTGAGACACACCGACAGCTGGGAGTGTGTTCATGATTGTGCATAACTTGATCCTTGTTGCTCTCTTGACCCCAGAACCAGCCTGTACTAAGTGACTGGATGGAGAATAATCGCTCCTCTTTTGCTCTCCTAAGAAGTGAGTTAAAGGCGCAGTCAGTTCAGGCGATTGAAGTGTCTCTGTGCTGAAAACGAGACTTCACTGTTTATCTTTTGTTGAGCATTATGTGCTGTTATTATTTCTCAGCAACGTTTCATGTGTAGTTACTAAAGCTAGTGCTAAGCTATCAAGCTAGTGAAACGTTTGTCAAACAGCCATTGGATGGAAGCCGTGAAGTGATATTTTTATACCTCTGAAAAGTTAAGACTCACAGGCTCTGTGATAAGTTGAGACCACCAGTACTAAATGTTGTTTGCATTCCTGAAAATGTAGATGGAAAATCATTAATTGTCATTGCACCAGGTACAACACAATTCAAAATAAATATAAACAGAAATACATTTAAAATAAAAATACATTCATGGGTAGTGACGTATAAGTATTTTCAACAGGCTAATTTAAAAACAAACATCTATTTACAATTTTGTTTGATTGTTGGAACACAAGATGTAAAAATGTTAATTTATGTGATTTTAATGATCTTTTAAAATCTAAATGCCTTTAAAAAATGTCATGTGGGTCAACGATAATAAATCATTTCCATAAAAATGTTTACAAGCTGTAATCCTAAGAGTTTAGAATCAGTTTATTATGAGTTTTGAGAAGTGAACTTTTATTCTTGTTCAATAATGTCTCTGTAGGATGTAAATATTAAAACAACACGTTATAATGTTCTAAAAATACATCAACACATTTAACACATTAAGTGACAATAAGACAACACACATT
Organism: Eleginops maclovinus; assembly: GCF_036324505.1. Taxonomy (NCBI): domain Eukaryota; kingdom Metazoa; phylum Chordata; class Actinopteri; order Perciformes; family Eleginopidae; genus Eleginops; species Eleginops maclovinus. The sequence goes on from NC_086361.1 coordinate 16,873,722, forward strand.
TAATAGATTTAGGTTTATTTATTTTAGTTTTCCAAACCGCAGTGAAGTCTGGACAGTCTCACAACTTGATCGTTTGACACTTTCAAAAATACAAAATAAAAATACAAATATTAAATGGTTATGAATGAGTGTGCTACTTATAAATGATATTGTTAACAACATTTAAAGATCATTTTTGACTAAAGATAATACACTTGGACAGAAGATATAGCTGTCACGACATTGACCCCCATACATTTTATTATAAAATAAGAATACAGGAAATGAGATGTTTTTATCTGTGAGTTGGATCAGTTAACATTTATAAATGAATTCAGGGATAAATATGTGTTGTAGAGCAGTCGACAACGTGAAATGTGTCTGTAACTGTATGTGTTTTAGTGCTAAGGTATTTATTTATTGTACAGTTTTGTAGTAAAAGCCTATTTTAAGTCAGTTTGTTAATAGTTAAGTTAAATAGTATTTCTGTTTATATTTGTAAGCCAACATTAGAAGACGCAGGCTAACATATATATATATATATATATATATATACATATATACATATCAAATATATTAAATGCTTAACTATTCTAAACTTAAATTGCATCCATCCACTCTTAGACTTGGCTCTGTGACGTCAGCTCTCAGGACCCGGTGCTGGTTTCCAGTTGAAACGCGTTGGAAGCTCCTGAGCTCCTCGGCACAGGAGAGATAATGACAACCAGTTACTTCACGTGCGGCGCCACACGGATTAAGTTCCATTTTAAGATTAGTTTTAAGATTATTTACCCTAAATCACCTTATTTAAGAAAGCTAGATTATGGACTACGGTGAAATAGTAGTTTACATTTTGAATAATAGGACTGTATTCATCTGTGAGACCAAAGGCACAGGTTTGACATTGCATTCGGGACTTAATTCAGCCAGATTATCAAAATGTAATGTCGTTTTAGGTAATTTGAGGATGTGGAGCTGAAGGGTGGGTAAAAGTGTGTGATTGCAAAGTAATGTTGCCCTAGACTAAAACCAGGAGGGGTTAAAAGGAGCCAGAACATAAACAGGAACATCTGATCGAACGCTGCAACTGTGAGATGGAGAAAAAATGACCTGCGCTGTCACCCGCAGGCTGGAAAACAGGTTCAATCGAGGCTTGAAATTGGCTCGACTGTTTGTTTGTGTTTGTGAGAGTGAGCACGTCGCTATCTGGCTGCAGGTCTCACAGCATTTCAGAACAACTGTGGAGAGAGAGGGTAAAGGTGATGGAGAGAGAGAAGGAATGAGAGGAGGAGGAGAAGGGAGCGAGAGAGAGCGAGAGACTGCATTCCTTCTTCTGCTCCTCCAGCCAACCTGTCTCCTCTCTGCCGCCCCTCCCTCTCTACCTGTCAGGAATGCAGTCTGTGAGCCTCTGGAATCCTAACAGCCGCTCTGAGAGATGGGCAAACACACGGGCAAACACACACACACACACACACACACACACACACACACACACACGGGCAAACACACACACACACACACACACACACACATGCACACACACACACGGGCAAACACATACACGCACGCACGCACGCACGCACGCACGAACAGTATATAATACATTTACAAAGTTCCTCATGTCTTTTTACCTCCTGTAGGGTTTCAAAAATATCAAAAAGGCATAAGGAAAATAAAATAGGAAATATGAATTGTTGTAAAATAACTTTGAGTACACAAACCTCATTTTATTCATCTATTAAATGATGGTTAGTACGCAATGAGGATTCTTTACAACAAAAGCACAAACTACACTTCCCAACCTTTACTCCGGTGTCCGGCCTTACTTCATGAATTTAATACGAATTATTCAGTAAAATATTTGAAAACTACTTCATCCTGCTTTGCTTCTGGTCCATAACTTCAGGAACACAAAGATCGATACTGATATCAGAGATGATTAGCTAAAACTGACTCGATTCATATTATGATGGGACATATAACTTTTCACTGTATTTACATTTATATTTAATTAATATGTCATTCTTGCACACTAAATGTAAATTATATCCCACTTTTACATTGTGTATTTTAGCCTGTTAATAGTGTTTTATTCGTCAGATGATTTACATGTTTTTACTCTTTTAGTTCTGTTTTATCTTCTATTTCGAGTTTTTATATGGTGTAATTGTTATTTTCCACCCTTTTTTATTTTCTAATTATGTGCAATACTTGTTTTACATGCTGCTGCAATGAAAAAATGTCCCAATTTGGGATCAATATCAAATGATCTTAGGATCCAATGTTGGTCCATCACACTAAACCGGTGTGTATTTTGGCCAATAAGTAACAAAAAACAGCAATAAAAGTTCTGCTTTGTGTAATTTAGACAGAAGTTTGTCCACCAGAGAGCACTGACACGTTTTTTCCACACTGTTTTAGACTCAAAGAACATTTGTTTATGTTGAAAGATGAACTTACTGCTTCTTTTTCTTTCAATCTCAAAAATTGATTTCAGTGCAGGCCGGCAAAAATCTAGTCATGCCCTACACACACACACGCACACTTTTACACACATCCTTTCCCGCGTCCATTGTCAACCCCTATTTTTCCTCCCGTTTCCATCCCTTCCCATCTCTCCCCCTCCCTCCCGCAGACAGCTGTTGTGTTGAGGTTACAGTACACCTTGTGGAGGGGCCCTCCCTTTCATCTCTCCCAGCGGTTTTATGGTTCTGTGTGAATGTGCTAGGCTTTTTAATTAGGCTCTGCACCCAGACAGGCCCCAAGGCTGAGGCAGCGCCACTCTGTCTGAAGCTCGCTCACTCCCTCTCTCCATTCCTTCTCTCCCTCTGTCTCTCTCTCTTCCCTCTATCTCCAGTCTGTCATCTTGTGCAATCCGTTACTGTCTCTCTTTTTTTTCTCGACAGTGCTTTATGACACCAAACTCACGTCCAAAGCTGTCCTCTTCTTCTGTCTTTCAGCACAACAAGCCTTTGTACTCGTTTGAGGACAACGCAGACTACGTGTACGACGTCATGTGGTCGCCCGTGCACCCCGCCATGTTTGCCGCCGTGGATGGCATGGGCCGCTTAGACCTGTGGAACCTCAACAACGACACTGAGGTGTGTGTCAGTGTGTGTGTTGGGTGAATATAGGTCATCATGGGCGTGTTTTCTCTGTCATCTCTTTGTGTGTGTTTGCTGTCCTCAGGGCCTGTTGCTGGGCTTCTGCCCGAACCGCACAACCAAACACCCAAAAGCCTTTTCCTCCCATCAACCCCCCCCCTCCTCCACATCCCTCCCTACACACACAAACACACACACGATTCAAGATTCTGTGGGCGTTTCCCACAGCCCTCACTTTAAATCAAACTGGGTGACAGCTTCTCATCAGCAGTTCCCACCCAGACATCCCGCTAACGTTCCTGCAACCTCTGTCCAACGCTCAGGCAACTTCAGGACCCCACCACCTCGTCTCATCTGCCTCCCACACTGCGCTCCGTCAGTAGTACACAGATGTGAGGGAGACCACGAGCACAGAGCCCCAGCCCTCAGTCCGCAGGCCCATTCTGGGATGGGAATCATAAAAGGAGAAAGTTCAGGGCCCAGGTTTCTCTCTGCTTTGGGGCAAAAAACATTTTAGAAGAGAGCATTTGAGGCCAGCAAGACCATTTTCTTATTCAGTTAAACTATAAACAATGCAAAAGGAAATACATATTAAAATAAATGACATTAGTAATATCATCTCAAGGTAACTATTCTACAAATCAAGCACGTTTTCTTTCAGGGAAAAAAAGGAAACAGTTGCATTACAGCGAAAATAACTGTTCAGCCATGAGTCTGAAAAACTTTTTTGCAACTCTGATACGAGAGTGGGTGCTAAACCTTTGATCAGGCAGGTAGAAGTGGATATAAAAGGATCCTCCATTCTCCTGCTCCTCTTGGTTTCCATGGAGACATCACCCACAGTGCCTTCAGACCATGATACAGGTCTGCATCACTACAGATGTTCTCTATCTCTCATAATGCGCTTTCACTCTTGTTTTCTTGCAGATATAAAATCCACATCTCATCTCCAGATTTTATGTCACATCTCAGTCTTATCTGTCTCTGGCTAACCCCAAACTCTCCTCCCCCGGTCCCATCACTAGTGCTGGCTCTTCCTCTGCAGCACAGATGATCATTTTCCCATGGCTCCCTCAACAGCGGCCTTTTCACAGACAGAGGAAGAGTTAATTATCCACGGACTAACTCGGTTAATAATGTGCTTTATGAGAAACATTTGCTCAGACACACACAAACGGATGTACCAAACACATGCACACACATCCACTCATACACAGTCGGGCTAATAGCAACAGACGTCCATTGTTGCCATCATATATTAAAAACACACATAACGACACTGACGGAGCAGTGCGCCGCGCCTGGTTCTCATTTCCAGCACAGGCACACGGACATGTACAGCCAATTTAAAGCGCTCAGTTCAGATCCACTCGGGCGCAGCGGTGGAAGCTAGCAGGCTAATGGCAGTCAGTCTGTGGTTAGCGCTGCTTTAAATACGCAGGAGCTCGGTGTGTGAGGCGACATGATGCCAAGGCCTCTGTCTCCACTGGTGACATGTGTCAGACTCGCCTGCCACATGTCAGGAACAGTTTATGGAAACAGATGGTTTTAGGTTTTTAAAAGGTGCAACACGAGCACGACTGTTTACCGAAAAGAGCAACAGCTCGCCCACAACAGCAAACACGAGCGCAGTTATTATACAGTAAATAGCGCCGTGTGTGTCCACGCTCGAATGAGAAGCTGTAAATGTGACAGCTATGTTTGTTAAACCTCCCGAATGTTTGGACAAAGTTGTGCTTTCAATGTAGTAAATGTGTTCTGTAAATTAGACTATAATAGCATAATGCCCCCATTTCCCAATAAACATTAGGAGGAATAGCTTTAACTACAAATAGGGTCATTAAATAAAAGAAATCCTTTTTTTTTTTGTTGGTAAATAAAATCTCTCACATTTCATTGGCTACATTAATCAATGGGCAAAATGAAGTCTTTAACAGCAGCTGTGACCAAGAAAACAAAGCACCTCATGTCTGCAGCCGGCAGCGTGGAAGAGGAGCTGGGGTTTTTATAGATGTGTTGTAGGGTTGTATAAATGTTTATGTCCATAATGTTCTGTAGTCCTCTCCCTCCAAAACAGGACTGAGTTCCGATGTGTCTTAAAAAGCATCGTTAAAAGTGATATTATTATGTGTAATTTAAAGAAATTCAGACGGTAATCAAAGTATAGTACAACGCTTGTGGTATTTTATGTGATAAAAATCATATCAATAAGATTTCTAACAATCATAGAATGGAACAGAATGGCATTAAAATTATACAATGTTGAGAATAAGTGTGAAAAAAGACATCATAATGTATCCAAAACATTTTGTAGTATAGAAAGTTTACATGGACAAATCAGATGTGTAATCTGATTCATAATTGAAATGTGATCTACCCGGGAATATGAGATGTTTACAGTATTGATAAGAAAACAGAATTTGTTATTTGTTGGATTTCTCATCCCCCAGGTCCCCACTGCCAGTGTGAGCATTGAGGGCGCCTCAGCCCTGAACAGAGTGCGCTGGTCGTCGGGGGGGAAGGAGGTGGCTGTGGGCGACTCAGAAGGCCGAGTCTGGATCTACGATACTGGAGAGGTGTGTCATAATTGTTTCATTTTTAAAAGGGATGGATCACAACAAACAATATATGTTGGAGCGGCATCATTGTGGTACCCGGAAACAAGGGCAGACTCCTGTTTGGTTGTCTCTGGATGCCTGGAGCTGGAACATTAGTTTCAATCAAAGATTTAACTACACCCTATGTGCCAAAAGCTTGGGTTTACTGCAATGACCAACATGCACTGCCCTGTTGTAATTGAGTTGTACTACAGAGAGATTTCAGAGCCTGATCTGAGTTACTCTAGCTAAAGTACTGCCTCGCTCTCCTGATTTGACTAAAATAAACCATTATGTGGTGGAAAAACAGCTACAAATAGTCAGATTGTGTATGTTATTTTAACTGACTCATGATTTTACAGTTAAGCATTTGCTGAGTTCGTACTGTAGTCGTGTTTCATGTATATTTGGTCCGCTAACTTTGGCGAAAGACATTAGAGCAGAAATAAGTGCATTTTTTCTCTGGGTAAAGCCTCCACATGCACCACAACTGATCATTTTAGGTCTCTCTGCTCTGTATGTTTACCCAACTGTCAGTTTTGCCATGACTGTACGCGTTTGGTTCTTCCTCCTCCCTCCCTGTAAAATGTCCTCCACGTGACTTAGCGGCCAACCCCCCCCCGCCTGAGCCTGCATGTTCTCTCGTGTTTTGGAGGGCTCTCGTTAGGATCCCCATGTGAGGGTGCGTTAGCCTAGCCACGGGGCTAAATTTAGCATCTCTTTGTTGTGTGGTGAGTTTAGAGAGGTTCCTCTGGGTTAATGGTAACGAAGAGTCATCAATAAACTGGAGTGGGGTTTATGACTCCTCAGAGGAGTGTGTGTGTGGTGGATGATGGGAGTTCACTATAAACTCCCCATGTAGCTAAAACTGGGGAGAAAGTGACTGCAGTTATTTTATTTCAAACTACTTTTAGGTTGTTTATCAGCCGGGTTAGGATACTTGTGTTACTCTGTGTTAGAGCTGCAGAAATAATAAGACTCATCAACAGAAAAATGATCACAAACTATTTGGATTAAAGTTATTTAAATGGAAAATGCTGTGTGCAACTTCTGAAATATGGACATTTCCAGGATTTTCTCTGAGCTTGTCGTATTTAACTGAATATCTTTTGGTTTTTATTCACGAAAATTGTACATTTTTGGAGAAACTGGGATCGAAATGTTTTAATATTTTCTGACATTTTATAGATTAGATTAGAAGCGATTCATCATTTAATCTAGGAAATAACCTTCAGATCTATCTAAATGAAAATACTGAAAAGATAAAGCCATTATGGAAAGTCAACAAGAGTATTTGAGATGGTTGCCATGGTTTCATGTTGCTTCCTCACATGGAACGTTGTTTTTCCTGAGCCGGACAAACACTACATCTCAGAGTCCCTTTGACACTTGAGTTTCTTGCAGTCTTACATTTCTCCAAACTGAAGTCACTCATACACTCAGCGTTCAGCTGGAGCCCCGCTGCGGCCGGCCCGGCTCTGTGGGGGGTTGGGGGGGGGTTCAAAATGGCTGCCTCACTCCTCCTGGTTCCTATTTAATTACAGCCTGGCCATGCAGAGCGGTTACAGGCAGCCTGGGTGGCAGCCGCGGCTTCTGTCCCCCCCCCCCCCCCCACACTCTGACTCCCACAGGGTAGGACTGCAGCTCCACACTTAAAGAACAGTTTGACTTTCTGTATTAGCGCCATGGTCAGGGCCTCTTATGCAGACTGAAATATAACAACTATTTGATGGATTTCTTTTACAGAAATGCAGAGGATAATTCCCAATGATATTAAATGTGGGTGTTTTTCTCTAGTGCAAAGGTTTTAAAGATAATTTAGGGAGTCCTCAAAAGATCAAGGCTCTCACAGGAAGTCCTAGAATTTGTTATTAATACCATAATTGAGTTTAAAATCAAATTAGGATGCAGCGAAGGGACAGGACCATGTCAATACCCTAAGATCAGACGAAACACTGCCTTTGTCATCATGAATGAAACCGTCTTGATGAAAGTAAATGTGTCATGCATCGTTAAGAGACGATTCTCCGGTATCATAACAAGTCACAACACACAGTGCAGATCAACCCAGCACTTAATGTCCTGTTACCTGCCTCTGTGTTGTTCCCCACAGCTGTCAGTGACTCACACCGATGACTGGTCGCGCTTCGCCCGGACGCTGATGGAGATCCGGGCCAACCGGGCGGACGGCGAGGAGGAAGGGCCTATGGAGCTGGCTTCATAACCAAAGAGGGTGGATCAGAGAGCAGAGGGTGCACTACGGAGCCAGATGATCGGGTTAGAGAGGTGTGTGCGGACTGAAGCCTGAGGTTCATGTCACAAAGGTGTCTCCCCAACCTGGCTATTTTAGCTCTTCCAGAGCAGGTTATGTTCAGAGTTTAGGAGTGAAATCTTTCGTAAAAAGCACTACCATTTCCCTTATCAACTGCTTAAGAAATAGCCGTACCGTTCTTGCCAAATTCTGTAAACCTAGGTGCCAGAATTTGGAGGGATTGATTGTAGACGTGCTGGCTTTTCCCACAGATATTCTCTATGAGCGACACATAGAATCTCAGCGGAGGGAATAGGATATGAATGTGAATGTGTTGAGCTGTCTGCAGTATTGCCCCTGAACTGAGCTGTGAAATTAGCGTGGAAACTACATGTTTTGTCGGTATACAGTTGGTGACGCAGTAAATCGGAGCAACAATACATTGTGTGTCTTATACAGGTTGCTCTCTGAAATTCTGCTTTGTTGTCGTGTTTTATGGCAAATGTCCTCACATTCACTCTTAAATAAGCCTCTTTTGGAATTGCAGGCAGCTTACATTTTTAGTTAACTTAAATATTAATCAATATGATGTTTACTTGCATATGAATTCAGTATAATTCCTTCAGAGAATTCCTTTGTGTGTTAAATTGCACCCACACACCCGTCACTTCAGTTACTTAATAGAAGTCTTTCCCAGCATCGATAGTGTGGTCTGTTAAAGCTGCCCCCTAAACACTACCTACAGAAATTGGTAAGTCTATGAGGATTTAACAAGAGTTAATCAATAACATGTATTCAAATTGGACAAAACTTCCAAATATTATCAGAAAATATATTTGATTATGCGACAATGCTCAACCTAAATGCAGTTCTTGAGTAAAATGTGTGATGCGACACATTTAAGAGGTTGTTCAGTTGTCACAGGTTAGCATTAGAAGTGCAATGAGTGGTAAAATGAATATATTAACTTACAAATTCACACAGTTAGGGATGTTCTGCCATCATTCCTCTTTTGCCTTATTTGCAGATTATGAGCAAACAAATCTTCTTCATATCTTACCATTTTAATGACCTGTTCCTCTTAGCCGAGGCAGCAGGAGATGGATCCCCTTTGTGTGGATTTAGGACTCAAATGAAGCACTAAACATCCAGCTGTATAGGAGCGCTCACAGAACCTGATGAAGAAAACCTGGGTTAACAAAGATAACATCGTCTTGGTAACCTTCTTTTCTGACTGGGGTTTTGTTGAGCCAGCTAAGGCTAAGAAAGCCTGGCTCTGTCACCCTTCGTAGTGCCGCCCTCTGCGAGCTTTATCGGTGTCACTGTAGCATGTCTCAATCAGTTCTTTTAGTTGTGTACATGTTGCTGTTTGGTCTGAACGAGGTAAACAGTAAACAGTCTGTCCTGTAAACAGTTCATCTGTTGACCTCTTCTATTCGCCGCACTTATTTATTTCCTTTCTGACTTGAGGTGATTTGCTGCTTGCAACCTGCGCGCCTCCAGTATAAAGTGGCAGTCTTATAGCCTTAAGATGTTCTGTGACGATGCTTTGCACTACTGTAAGAATAAAGCCGGGTCCATAGACTAGTCATGTATTGTTTACAAAATGTTTACTCTATGTTGTGTTGTTTTTCTCTGTATAACGCTTGCATGCGACACATTTCACATATTCCAGAAGCATAAACGTGGAGTTGTTATGTTGACGTTTCCACACGTGGCTGCTTTGCGTCAGAAACTGAATCACGTGGCTGGTATTGGTCTTTTGTTCTGAACTGGAGCAACAGCTGTTTATTCTTTAATGAACTTTTGATTCTCGAGAGCTATATTGTGATGCAGTGTGCTGTTATGTTTACTATTAAAGCTGATGTACTGTTGTCCTGATTTTTCTTAACAGCGCTCATCTGGAAAATAAAAACTCCAGCACACACTCGGTTCACTAAGATACGTTTCTTTACTCTTGGTACACATGTTGCTGCCATACGCACAGTAAGGCACGGTTATTACTCACCACATGTAACTCCTACATTCTCTGGACTGTACAAGTTTAAATACTCAGTCGTGACACACTGCAGAGCTGCCGTCGGTGCCAGCTGTCTCTCAGATATTCACACATCTGCACACATTTAGCCCTGAGAGTAAACACTGAGTACATTCAGAATGATACTGTTGCTTTACATTCAAGTACTTATTGGTCCCTAATCTTGTAGATGCATATATTACAATTAAAAGGATCAAAATAGAACTATACATATTAAAATATATGTCTCTGGATTTCTCTTATATACAAAGGTGCTACATTTAGGATCTTTTTTGGTTTTAAAGCAACAAAAAGACACTCAAAAAAGCTGCAACTAAAATCGTTTTTGATCAAATATTCCAAAAAGCAAAGCAGTGGATTAGAATTAAACGGAACCAGTTCAACTGTATGAAAACAAAACCACATAATAAAGCTATACATGTCAATCAAGATTAATACCAACACTGCACTCGTTCTAAAAGAGATTTCTTTGAGTGTCTGTTAATCGCTCCTCTAGTCCACAGGGATGCATATAGACTAACGTATTTGATAATAAGAAGACAATAAATTACTTAAAACACTACAATAAAGCCCTGTCTTGCAATAACTCTGCTACCCGTGGAAGTTCAGGGGCTGCTCACAGCGGGGGGGGGGCCTGCTGCCGGCGTCGCCACCGTGTAGCGTGGGAGATGGAGCCCGAACTTGTTCTCGATGCCAGCGAACGTGGCCACGGCCAACCTGAAGCCTCCAATGTGGTCGGGGTTGGGCGCCGGCAGGCTGATCCGAGACTTGGGGGTGGGCTCGGAGCCAGCCGGCTTTCTGCGGTGTGGAGAGAGAGAGAGAGGGAGGGAGAGAGAGACGGGGGAGGACGCCAGAGGCAGAGAGAGAGGAAAGGTGAAGTGTGGTGGAGTTAAAGGGGAAACAACAAACTGTGCAAGATGTTTAACCAAACGAGGGGGGGGGGGGGGGAGTGAGCGTTTTATTTTTGTTTTAAATCTTGAATTCATATTATCATATTAAGAACCGTGTGCCACAGAAGTAAACATCTTAATAGAAAATCCAAAGCAGAACAAATCAAATCCCTCGCTGATTTCACAGCGAGCTTTGTGAGCGGCTGCCAACACGGTCAGCAAAGCAGCACAGATCAACTTCCCCAAACCAAACCAAACTCTCCTCGGATCTGCACATGATTCTGTTTCAGGCTTCAGCTATACGTAGAAGCCACGAGCCGTGCAGTGTCATACACGCATGTGCCGCGCAGCTGTCTATTAAAGAGAAGCTGTCTTACTCCCTCTGAGAGGTTCACCACCTCCCTCCCCACTGGACCTTTTTAACTTTAGGAAATGAGTGAATTATCCCCGAGTGACTTCTTTTAAGGAGGAACCAGCTCATCTTAATCCCAGAAGTGGGGAAAGTACATGTGCTGCCTGATCACACACTCTCCAGTCTGAGAAAATTGTCACATCCAGAGCGCTGAGTGAGAGCTTCAGTCTGTGAGCTAATGTGTGCGGAAATTATTTTTGGATCTCGAGGACATTTCTTTCTCTGTGGTGGAGGAGGAGGGAGGACACGCAGCAGAGCAGCTACTGTGTGTTCAAATTAACCCCATTGTTCTGAAGCAGATGGTGTTTTATAGGGGGCTGAAGGAATTAATATTCTTTCTATAGGCAGGCAGGGGGATATACAGTAGCTGTGAGAGAGAAAGAGACTTACTGTCCACCAAAGTCGACATAGAACCAGCGCTGCAGGAGTTCATAGGTCACCAGGGTCACTCCGAACTGAGGAGAGGATCTGAACACACGGGCTGCAGGAGGGGGGAGAAATGTGTTTATTTAAATTGGCAAATTTAAAAAGTGTTGGCAATGAAAATCCCCGGCTCCTCCAACAACGCAACATAGTTTTATAAAGACATCAAAATTCAAAAACAGAATATAAATAGTGCAAGCAGAAGAATATATACACATAGAATCTGATACACTCAAGAACAGCATGTAACATTCAATATTGTACAGTAATTACATCTGTTTTTTAAAGTGATAGCTAGTTAGATAAATAAGATAAATAAATTGTATGATGACATCAGATGAATGCTTATGGAGGCACATACAGAGCTCAGGCGTTTCATAGTATTATGGCCTGTGGAATGAAACAGTTGACTTTATTGTGGTTATTTGTTAAGTGTCATTTCATTGAAGAAAGATTATTTATACTTGTTTTTCAGTGTCATTCCAAAAAATGTGTACAAAACAGAAGAAAATACATCCTGTGCATTCATCTTTAAGTAACAGGCTCATTTATGTGTTTCATACATTTGCAGCTTAATCTGTTTTGGACATCATCCATATTATCTAAATCATATATTTTTTTACTAAACACAGTATTGCAAAGCCAAAACAAAAAAAACGATTGGAACACATTTCTTAATAATTGCGATGACAGTGAAATATAAATGCTTCACTTCTCGAGAGGGACACACTAGCCTATGTAAATGTATTGTTCAAACAAGAACAAAGGTTAAAATTGTTTCCCGCCAAAAAAGCGAGTGATAATAGAGATCATTTTATACAGCCTGCAAACCTTCTCTCAGGCTGCACACGGCCCAGCAGCCTACACCATAAGGCCTGTGAAGTGAAACCCGGGACCAAAGTGAAACAGTAATTTAATCATTAGACGTTGGCCTTAGCGAACGTTACCTCCAGCTCCTTTCCAGAAGGCCCGGGGTCCCTCCTCTCTGAGAATCTTCCAAAAGCAGTCCACCAGGCCGCTGTAGGTGGTCTGACCGGCGCGCGCCGCCACCTGCAGCCGGGTCTTGATCACATCAGCCGGGGTCACCAGAGAGGCCGCCGGCATGCCTGTGGAGAGGAGAGTGAGAGCTGTTTAGTCAGGCGGTGCTTTCTCTTTCCAACAGTAGGATGTGTTTGACTCTAAATAGAGCAGACATTTTTAAATCAGGCCTAAACAAATGAGATGATTTGCAGAAGCCGCATTCAGAGATGGAATGAAGCCTTGCATACCATCCTAACCACGTCTGATAGAGTGGTTTCAGCACTCTTTGTTCGCTCCTTTTTAAAACACGTCATCTTGGATCTTGACCATCTTGCCGCATACGTGCACTGTACACAAGTAGGGGCCGGCCCCATCAACTAATCCATACCACCAGCGAGGCCATTATTTAATCTCTACCTTCTTTCCTTCCTTTCCTCCCTCTCCCACTTTCTTACAGCCGTTTGAACAGGACCAGACAATGGCCGGTAATGAGAGCAATGCACACTGGGCCCCGAGCTGAGAGTGACTGGCTGACTGGAGGGAGGGTCGGCGGAGCCCCCACTCCAGCCACTTCAGCCATGAATGGGCTCAATCATTGATGGCTCGGTCATTACCATCAACTGCCCTCTTGACGATTTATTCTGACTTCTTGGTTTTCGTAGAGGCCAAACGAGCTATTCAGAAAGCCTAATCAACTCAGTATTAGGTAGAGACCGGCACCCGGCGGAGACTGACCACCTGCACTGAGAGGAGGAGGAGAGGAGGAGAGGCAAGGAGAGAGGGAAAGGAAAGAGGAGGAGAAAGGAGAGGAAAGGAGAGAGGAGGGATACGGAGAGAAGTAGAGAAGTAGAGGAGAAAAAGGAAGGCAAAGAGGAAGAAAAAGGAGAAAAGACGAGAAGAGGAAAATAAACAAAACACGGAGAAAGGAGAGGAAAGAGGAGAGTTAAGGACAGTAGACAGAAGGATAGAAGAGAAGAGGCATGAGGATGGGAAATTAGAAAATAGAGGAAGAGAGGAAAGGAGAGGAAGGAAAATGAAGGAAACAGGAGAGAAGACTGGAAATGAGAGGAAAGAGGGAAAGAAAAGGAGAGGAAGAGAGGAAAGGAAAGGAAAGGAAAGGAAAGGAGAGGAGAGGAAAGGAGAGGAGAGGAAGGAGGAAGACATGAGAGGAAAGGAGAGGAGAGGAGAAGAAGGAGGAAGACATGAGAGGAAAGGAGAGGAAGCTTCCTGTGTTTTTGTTGAGGAAACTTGTTGAAAGTTTAGGAATAAGGGAATTAAGTTAGACCTGATGCATACACTTCCTCTTCCACAAAGAAATATGTTTAAAAATCCGCAGAATAATGGCACAGTGGTATATCCTATAATATCAATTATGCCATTTTTCTTTATGTGGCGACAGCCTATTGTGTTGATACCACTTAGTTTAGCTATGAAGGTCGTGTCCCCAGTGTACAGCACTGAAACTGTTCTTTTCACTGCAGATTTCTTTTTGTTCTTTCTTAAAACAGCGGCTTGTTTCGTGAGTATGAACAGTGAATAATTATACAAACCTATACCACTTATTTTCCTCACAGGGCTTTACAGTCTGCACACCATAACGTGTGTTCTCTAGCGAGGTAGAAGTCCTATTCTAAAATTCAGTTTTAAGAAGAAGGAACCAAGTAACTCTAGCGAATAACTGATGATCCATTGTAGTTAATGCTGCTTTACACGACTAAAAACATATTATACTGCTCACACCCCACAGTGAATAAGGCCGCGCATTAACTCCTTCTCACATGCAGATGTAACATGAGTGAGAGATGTCCGGCACTCTGCTCTTCACAGACCGGAGTAATGCCTAGCTAAATAATGCTGTGCAAACTGAGCGTGTAATTCAATTTCCTGTGCCGACTGTAAAACACTAATTGCCAGAATGCTGTAACCGCTGATAAATACATGTGAAAGAGGGATGATAAATGTGTCGAAGTAACGAACGAGGAAAAAAAAAAGAAATCATGAGGCTCGTTTGGGTGCTCCGAGTCTGTGGGCCGTGGCTGCCAGTCTTGTGGTGAGAGACCGGAGTAAAAATGGAGGAGGGAGGATTTATGATTTTTCCATGTTGTGCCTCGAGAAGAGAGTGCTGCTGACACATCTCCGAGGACTCTACACAAATAATCTTTTATGCAAATGTTCCGAAGCCTTTTAACTTGCAGAGGAGTGCTGCTCTGTTGTTTACTTTAGGGGTAAATCAAGCGCTTAAACTCTCCTTTGGATCATATTTTGATGATACGGTTGTTATGTAATCAGTGGATGTTTGGCCTCTTTGCTCGGTGTTATGACAGATAACCTACAGAGGACCGTATGCATTCCTGCAGGGAGAACATGCAGAAAGTATGCACAAACATGAGTGTGCGCTTGCATCGTGTGTGTGTGTGTATGTGCAGTGTATTAGGGTTGGAAAGCTTCCCTGTTAGCCGGGTTGGCAGGCATGTGAGCCGCTTCCCTGCTGCAGAGCTCCAAACCCCGTCCCCAATCACCGCGCAGCGCTCTAATTAGCAGCTACCGCCGTGGAGCCTGCGGTCGGAGGCTGCTGGCTCCCAACTCTGAGCTCTGCTGCTGCTGCAGGTCTGAGGCGAGAGCAGAGGGAGACCTGCTCTCACACTCTGTTAAAAAGACGGAAAAACTGGACCCGGCTGAGGATTTTTATAAACTTTGGTGCTCTTGACTCAGCGACTTGTTGATGATGATTTTGCACAAATGTCAAGACACTCGAGACAGAATGCAGGAAATTGCTAAACCTTTAAAATGCAACATCAGATTGTTAATTATGTCACCTGGCATCATGAGAGTCATACACACTGAGTTATGTCTCGAGATGTTTGCAGTAATGCTGATATTAACAGACTGAGTTACAAAGTTTGAGATTTGTTGAGCTTTTCTGTTGGTGGTCTACATTGAGCTTTTTAACAACGGCTCATTACTGACCATCACAATGCATTAGATTTTAATGCTTGTATAATTAATATTCTTATATTTACGTGGCTATTTGTATGTGAAAGGAGTCATTGATGGTTCGATTGTGATAGTGTGATTGTAAGAATGCTCTTATAGTTAGTATGGTTGAAACTTTGCACATTTTCAACCTGCTTTGTACCATTACTATGTGTGTGGTAGGTGCAACAATGTTTGTTGAAATGTGTCATTTGGTGTCTTCCGCCAGACTTCTGCCAACGATGAGAGCCCCCTGTGTTGGGATACTAGTTGACTTTATCGTACTTCTCAATCTTTCTGTTGAAGAATAAAGAGCCTAAGTGTTTTACCAGCCAGCGCTCCAGCAAGCAGCATCTTGGCCGGCCCTATCCTGCCGTCCTCCTCGGAGAAGTAAGCCTTAAGGTGAGCGTAGCAGGGGAAGTAGATGGCTGAGAATGGGATGTCCCGCATGAAACAGGCCTTTGAACCCTAGAGAAAGACACACAGGGAAAAGGAGATGTTTAAGGTCCTGTATATAAAGAGTTAAACCTTTAGAAAGTAGAGCAGAGGAAGAGTAACGGCGCCCTGGTCTCTGAAGATGGATTGATTTTTTTTATAAGCCACAATATTTTACATCAGTCTGTTCACCAAGCAGATATTAAAGCCTCCACTGATGTGACTGCCAAAGAAAGAACTTCCAAAAGACTCCTGAAGCTCTCATGTCGGAGTGAAGTATCGACCACAACATGTCAAACACATCATGTCTCTCCATATGCAAACGATCTGTGTCCTGAGCAGCAGGTGAGGGAGGAGGCTCCAAGAGCAAAGCTGACAGAAAAGAGAAGAAAAAAGCAGAGAAAGACAGACTGGCTGAGGGAGACGACTCCGTGTCTGCCACTGTAAACACACTGTATCATCAGGCCTATTGAGTTTCCTGCTGTATTTCAAGCCCGTTGGCCCGCTGCCAGCGTCTTGATACAGTCGCTACAGTCAACAGGAGGAGTTTAAAGCGCCGGGCAGGGTGTCCCTGTTTAGGACAGCTTCATTTAACTCCTATGGGATAATCCTTTGGTTCCTACACACACACAAACAGAGGGAGGATTGGCAGATACCTGGGCTATCTCTTTCCCTTTCTTTTCTCTGGCACTTCTTGTCTGTCTGTCCCTCCTGTTGGCTGCTGGGGCCCGAGCGGCTGCTGAAAGCTGGGAGATTCTATCGAGGCAGGACAGACAAGCAGCGTCACAGGGGCTGGGAGTAAAACCT
Organism: Eleginops maclovinus; assembly: GCF_036324505.1. Classification (NCBI taxonomy): domain Eukaryota; kingdom Metazoa; phylum Chordata; class Actinopteri; order Perciformes; family Eleginopidae; genus Eleginops; species Eleginops maclovinus. The sequence goes on from NC_086361.1 coordinate 16,890,651, forward strand.
TAACACCAGGGCGATGCTGTTGGGTAATGCAGTGGCAGAACGGCGGCTGACAGAATGTGTATTGATTTCCAGGGGTGTAAAGTAACTAAGTAAATGTATCCAAGTACTGTGCTTAAGAACTACTTTTTGTACTTGAGTATTTCAATGTTTTGCACTTTAACTTGCAACAGATTATTCCTACACTCTGGTGCTTTTACTTACTACTCCTCTCCCCTTTGTTGATTTCTATGACACCGATGAAATTCAATGATTTACTTTAGTAAGAAAATGCAAAATGGCCCATAGATTCAATATGTGCATAACCATGAGTCGATGTTCCTACACTGACAGCTTTCACCCAGTGATGAGTGGTGGCGCTAGTGCGTTAGCCACCCTCCAGTACCGACCAGTAGCTCCACCAGCGTAGGGTGAGCGTCAGGATAATTACCCTGACAAAGGCAGCTCTGTGCCTGGGTGCAGCCCCTCCGGAGCCAGCCCGTCTGGAGCTTGCAGGCTGGAGCTCGTCTCCACCCCGCCTCCCCTCCACCACCTCCACCAACGCTACTGCTTTCTCAATACACTTTGTCTCCTCTCTATGCATGGACGAGGAGACCGACACAATCAAGCATGCAAACACACTGTGTAATGCAACATTCTCACAGACAGTTGAATGGAGACAGTAGCTTTGTGGACACACACACATGCAAACACTTCAACATAGTCATAAATATACAGGGAGTGACAGCGCTTGCACACAAACACAGGAACAAGAGGCAGGTAGACGGAGACGAGAGGAGGCTCCACGCTGTGTTACTGCCTCGTTAAAAGAAGCTAAAGGTTTACGTGGAAGTTGTCTGAGCTGACAGGTGGTCACATCAGCAGACAGAAAACCACATAGACAAATCAGAGTGATGAGTCCTGCAAAGATCAGTCAGTTATTACTCTATTGCCACAAATTGAGTATTGATGGTTCCTTGTGTGTGTTTTTTGTATGTGATAAAATGCAGAAAATGCAAATAGGGAGATTTGCATTATTTTGATATCATATTTAACTGAATATCTTTGGCTTTTAGATAAAAACATTTTTTTAAAAGATATTTAAAAAGATATCACCTTTGACTTTCAGGAAGTGGGATTGACATTTTCAATATTTTCTGACATTTTCTAAATGAATCCTAAAATAAATCGCTTAAGAAAACAATAGTTAGTTGCAGCCTCAGTCCAGTGAAGTTAATAATCATCAGTCTGAAAACGTATGTCCTGTCTCAGAAAGGCTTGATCTTTACTGAAAAATAGTTTACTACTTTTTTGACAAAACACATGCCATCATCTTACTTGCAAATGAATACAACCCCAGGTATGCGATTGACATTTCCACAGTTGATTGTGTTTACAGTTAAAGAGGAGCGTCCCCTGCAGCGCTCCATTAGGACTTATTTGTCTAATTTAATTAGACATGCTCTGTTTTACCCTCAGGGCTAATGTCCTCATCTCTCTAGTTAAACTACTGATGTTAGCAATAGCCGCAGCTCAGTCATTGATTCCCATAGCTTTCATGTCTAACTTGAAGCACAAAAACCCCCACAGAGCGTCTGTGTACCTTACGGCTGTTAGAAGTCACGATAGTTATAAGAATAATGATTATAAAATGTAGAAAATAGTCTTTAAAACACACCAACGCAACATTTATATTAGCCCCTTATGAACTACAATCTGTCACGCTTGCCTTACAATGCGTTGGGTGCATAATATCATAAAACTCTAATAAGGTCAAACCGTGCTCTGTAATCTTTAGCCCCGTGCCGTTGAAAAATATCAATTATGGCAATTAAGGGTAAATACAGCTTTTAGAATAAATTGTGTCTTTTCTTGTTCTTGAACAGAAGACCACATGGAATTGTTGATTTCAATCATTGCTGATGTGGGGGGAAGTAACGTATAATGGTGTTTGAGTTCCTAGAAAAATCATATATGAGGTGGTCGCAGCAGTAATGAGAAAATAATGGATTGCTGTGAAATCTGATAAAAATACAATAGAATGGATACTGGACGTCTAATTAATTTAGTCACAACAAATCTAACGGTAATACAGGAAACATGGCTTTGGGTTTCCTGAACGACTCCATTATGATACATGTGAGTTTCAATTTTAGTCTACTTCATCAAATTGTTCAATATCTGATCACTTTGAGCCACATGTTTTAGTGGCCAGACCCTTAGCATAATTCATTTCTTCAACCTATAACTGTTTTCAAATTGAATAACCTAACTATTTTCTTTGTGGGACAGGAATTATTAAGATGCTTGCTTACATATATTGGAAATTGGCTAAATTAGATAGTGGGGTTTATGTGTTTTAATGCAGGGAGACGGGGGTTAAATTACTAATGTTCTACTTCATTTTGGCATTCATGGTAGTTGGAAGTTATCATTGTTGAGAGGACCGGAGGAAAAGTGCATCTCTTAATTCACAGAATCACGTAACACTCAATAATGACCCTACTGTGACTTCAGCCAAATAAAGATACGAGCTGAAAACTTCAGATATGACTGAGTATTTGATGTATTCTTTCCAGTATGTAGTCTGTAGCATTTCAAGTTAGCTGCTTCCTGGGATTATGTTGCTCTTAATTATACAAATTACATTACAATATCAACTTCGGAAACAAGAAATGTTGTAAAGCTCCATTTTCTTGTGTAAAAACACAGATTTATAAAATGTATATTTGTAGATAAGTCGTATAAAAACTGCCCTTTCATTTGTTCTTCATATATCTCTTGGCTTTATCTTAAAAAACCAAGAGATAAAACTGTATTTTCTGTTCAGATACAAACAGATAACATCATTATACTGTAGCAGTGTAGAAGAATGGACTTGGAGAACGACTGGTAGCTCAGAATTGTGCACCTCTGACCCCTGCAATGTTTCTCACCTTGTAAAGTCCAAAGAAGCCGAGGTCTCTGATGACGGACAATGCGCTGACCCTCGGCCCCGTGGTGATCTCTCCTGCCACCTGCAGACGGATCTTTACAATCTCCAGAGGGTTGGTGAAGATCACCTGGGATCCCCCGGCCTGATGGAACACAAATAAATCAATAAAATAAACATAAAGAGGAGATTATAGATTGGATAATTCAGTCAAACATGAAAACTGACGTTAATATACTGGCTGCAGCACCAAATGTCATTTTACGTTGCCTGTGTTTTTTAACAAAAATCAAGAAATATTTGTGTTACTGCTTGAATTGCAATAAGTGATGCAACTTAATAGTGCCACCTCAGCAACCAGCTGCAAAACAAACAGGAGGAAAAGGAGGAGAGGAGCGGGAAATCCAGCTGATGCAGAGGAGCCTGTCAGCTGTTTGTCTTCATCACTCAGGCCCTGCGGGGACTCTGACTTCTCTCTTTCCCTCTAACCTCTCACTTCACACCGTTCTCCAAACCTGTACTTGTGAGGGCAACAATACTGCGGCGTGTTCAGACTGGTTTGTGTGAGGCCATCAAGTTGGCGGGGCTTTTTAAGTATAAGAGGTAGCTGCGGAGGTATAGTTGCGGCGAGACAAACGGTTAACTGCGTCTAGTCAGGCAACATGACGGCACTTCCAGAATGCTTCCCGATATGGAGAAATGTTTACACCGTTTGAGGATTTATTTCGTGGTCTATTCTGACTTCCGTGCCTTCCTGTAACTGTCTTTTTGTTTGAATGTCCTTTTTTAGTTTTTTTCTCTCTTGCTTTGACCTCCCCTCAAACGATCCCTCTCATCTTCTCTTATGTTGTCTCTCTCTTGCTACGGTTGCCAGTGGTTACGGTAGCTACACGCAAAAGGGCGGCACATCCCAATTAGATAGCAATCGGTTACCATGGTGCCATTCCTGGCTTAAATAGGCCTGTTCTGTTTGTTGTTGTTTCACTCCTTTTCTCCCCCCTCCTTCAGTCCGCTATGAATGATGGATTGTGCCTGTCGCCTCGTGCCTTACGGGAAGCCATCAAGCTCCGAATCTGCAACATGGGCAATTTTTTTTCAATTTCCCCTCAGTTTTAAGTGTTGCCATGTATTGCCTACGAGAAGAGAGGGAGGAGGGAGACACACATATCATAATAGTCTCATTGAAGGTGTGTTTTTTAAATAACACACAGTAAAGGCTGTGAATAGCAGGAGGGCTGCCGCTATAAAGCTGCTACATCTCACAGCTAACTCTTTATGAGTTGTTTTATAGAAATAAATTCCTTGATTACGTGCTGCTAATAGTGTGAACATCAAGAGGCTATTGGCTCCAGCCTCGAGCAATGTTGGCTGCTTCAATTGGAAACTAATGAGTCTGGAGATGGAGATGTTGCTTAGTCGTGGAGAGTAAACAACATTGTTCAGAGAGACACGCTGACAATTAGACCTGACAACACGAGAGAAAAAGGAGAGACTTTCTCTGCACTTCACCGTCCCACGTTCCTACTTTACTGTGGAACACAACTCCAAAAGCTTTTGAGCATCCAGGACGATTGGAGGATGAGGAAAATAAACAAAGTGGTCTAATGAGAGAGAAAAAGATGGTGAGAGAGAAACAAGACTGAGGTGTAGCCCAAACAACAGAAGTGAGGGAAGGTCGAGGTGGAGGCAGAGAGGTGGAGGGTTGTGATTATGGAGTGACAGCGTCGGCGGCTCTCTGATGATTCCCAGGTAATTACAAGGCAAGGTGATCCTTAGAAACCTGGGACGTCAGCACCTTATGCACGCATCACAGCTCTTGGCTATGTGTGCGCGGCTGCAGAGAGCATACCAAGAGTTTAGTAAAGTTTGAAGGACTAAAACATTCACACGCTAAAAACTCATTACATTACTCCATAAATAACACTTCATTTGTACTGACCACCCTTACTGCTATATGCGCAGGTCTTCGTGTGTGTATAAGATCCTTTGATAATGTTCATAAAGGTCATAATGCCTGAATAAGAAACTCATTACAAAGACTACCCTCACAATGAACACAAACAGAGTATTACTGTATTTTCACTCTCGGGCTCACCCTGTTCCCTCTCTCAGCAATGACCCAGAAAGTATTTTGTGTAACTTAAGTCCTAAAATGCAGGCCAGTAACTGCCAGATAAGCATGCAGCCAGCTCAGTCAACAGGGCATGCCGTTCTTACCAAATAATCATTAGAAACTGGCAACCCAGCACTGCCGCTTAATGGTGCTGAGCCACAGGTTTAGAGGGACAGAGGAGGGAGAGGGTAGGTGAGAAGAGGACAGGAGTGTGTTTAAAGGGACAGTATGGTTCTGCTCATGTTGGAGCTATATTTTTCTACCCAACGACACCCGCAAAGAATATAGAAATGGAGCATGAATTTACTAATGGACAAGAGGCTCACTCATTGGAGGGTGTAGTTTGGTAGAAAGAAAATAGTTCCTAGGAGAAACTGCTCTCAACAAGGTCTTTGAATAATCTTCAGTAACCGCGTCACGATTCCTGGAAAGAGACATTTCTGTTGAGGTTTTCCAAGTATTTTTTGGGGCGCTCTACACACCACAAGCCAAGAGCCATCTAGTTCTATTATATTTGAGAGAAGGCAAACATCTCTATGTTGATATTTCCAACTTTCTACTCCAAACCAACTACATTGGTAAATAGCACTACTAAAGGAGAGGAAGAATATGTATTTATATTTTGGGTTGAACTAACTCCTTTAGAAGAAATTAAATAAGCAGGACAAAAGGAAAGATCCAGATAAAAGGACGAGGCGAAACCGCTCATTGAGAAAGGAGGAGGATGAAACAAAGTGAGCTTTAGCATTATTTTTCCGCTGTTCTCTCCTGCTTCCTGTCTCTGTCTCTTGCTTTATAGACTGTGGACCTGAGGCTGACACTGTGGTCCAAACCAACACTTTCACAGCTACCAAATGATATAAACAGATTTCATGTGCTGCGGCTGGAGCCTCACTAAAACAGGGTTCAGGAGGGTTCGACATCTATGTGTGTGTGTGTGTGTGTGTGATTGTGTGTGTGTAAGATAAAGTGGCAGGCAGAGTGCAGTGCCAGCACTAACACCGGGGCCTCAGCCAGGATGAAAGGAGCTGTCACGACGGCTCACTGAGGAAAAGAGGAAAAATCCATCCATCCACACTCCTCTCCTCCACATTTATCCTCTCCTCTGCCTATACATCTGTTATTGTTCTGCTTCTGAATCCATATAAGTTTGTATAAAACAGGCTACCACTACTTTTCACACCCAGTGCAGCGCAGAACATTTCTTCAGTAGATTTACTTTCCTGTGGTTGCTACACTTTTTCATTTTTGTCACAAACTAAAATCGTTCACACACACAAAAACTAAATTTACAGCAAATGTACCGTGCTAAAACATTATTTCAATATATTTCTAGAACTCATAAGGTCAATTGAATGTGCCTGAGTGGAGCCAAACCCATAATGACTTGTGTATCCTGAAATACTTTGCTTTAGTGATCAGCATCAAAAGAGGGTTGAGTGAAAGACCTTCTTTCATTTGCTCAGGCTGAAGCTGCCAAACCTTAGAGTGTGTGTGTGTGTGTGTGTGTGTGTGTGTGTGTGTGTGTGTGTGTGTGTGTGTGTGTGTGTGTGTGTGTGTGTGTGTGTGTGTGTGTGTGTGTGTGTGTGTGTGTGTGTTTTGGGGGTAGTCTGTGACAGCTCAGTGATCAAAACCTATGATGGGAGGGGAGCAGGTAACAGACTGGTCGAGGTCTCAGGTAGCAGCCGCTGTCAATCTTCATCTCCTCCGTCTAGGTGTGTGTGTGCAATCGTCTGTGTGTGTGTGTGTGTGTGTGTGTGTGTGTGTGTGTGTGTGTGTGTGTGTGTGTGTGTGTGTGTGTGTGTGTGTGTGTGTGTGTGTGTGTGTGTGCACCTGTATACTCTTCTGTTTGTCATACATGGCACACACCCACGCGAGCATGTACTGTATAAGCATTTGCCCTTTCATGTGTTGATCTCTCTACGTTCCATCAACAAACAGAGACTCCTGGACTCCAAACAGCTCCGTGTCTGTCTGCTCAACTGTCAAAGAGGCGGCACTCAGAAAACCCGTAAACATAGTTAAGAGATGTATGCTGCCTTGGTACTGTATATACTGTCTGTGTACTGTGCCAGATAATATCAGTACAGAGCACTTGAGGAGTCAGGGTGATGAAGAGGGTGAGAGCGAGGCTTCATGTTTGGACTTTTATGGAAAAGAAGGTGAAAGTAATGCTGACTGTATTTGAGAAAATAACTTGCAAATTGTTGCAAATATGCTGAATATTTCAGGCCATATTCACACTGAAATTTGTCTTGTAGAAGTTAAAAGGGGAGATTGGAGTTGTCAGAGACTCTAAGTGAAGAACTGAGTCCCTAACTGTGGCTGTCATTAGACACCCTCACTCAGTTAAGGAACGCTGCACTGCTGTTTTATTCATTCAGAAATCAAATTAAATCCAGACAGTCTGCAGTAAGTCAGGTATGGTTAACTTGGAAATATAAAGAACCTTCTTAATAAGTACTGAGAGCTACCGAATGCTAAAATAATTACGGCTTTTTAACACCTTTTTTTCTATTTCACTGATATATTTTAAAAGTTGATGGGATGAAAGAAATGCCCCTGAATGCAACACTTATTTGCTGATCCGTCATAAATCGTCTCCAGGTTGTTATCACCAAAATCGCTTACAGTGCACTTTGTTCGACATACTTCAAATCAACAGTGGTATGAATGTTATGGAAGCTGAGCTGTTACAACCATGTCTCTTCCTGCAAACACCTGATATGCAAACCTGTATCTCGAAGGCATCCTCATCGCCAGATTGCATTGTGGGATATTTATGGCACCGTAACATCCAGTGTAATAAATACTGTTTTAGAGCACTAAATAATTGGAGTCACGACCAGTTCAACACTTGTAACAAATGATGTTATCTTACACATCCACCAGCCAGGATCTCGGCTGCCAGCGGGACGGTGCCGTCTTTCTGTCGAGTCTTTCCTCGCACAAAGTCATTCACCTAAAAACACGAAGATCAGGCAAGGGATTTTATAAACTGGTATGGTGAAACATGGTGTAAATGTACAGCCAATATACATTGTTTTAAGTAGAAACAAATGAATAAAATCAAGTCGCTCAGTTCGTTATTTGCACTTTTTCATTTCATTTTATCTATCTGTGTGTATGTGTAGTATCTATCACATTATATGAGATTAAAGCAATGAAAGAACCTGATGGATATCTATGTGTGTGTGTGTGTGTGTGTGTGTGTGTGTGTGTGTGTGTGTGTGTGTGTGTGTGTGTGTGTGTGTGTGTGTGTGTGCTTTCTATCGCAGGGACTTACTGTGAGCTTTATGGCTTTCTCGGGCGCCACACCCAGTAGCTGTGGTACGAGACCTATCATTAGAAAACGACGAGATGATTAGAAAAAAAAAAAAAATAGTGCTGTGGTACCCCCACTCACTCACTCGCACACACACACACACACACACACACACACATATACATATGCCACTTCCACACACTCCACATGATGTGTGGCTTCCCGCTGCATGCGTCCGACCCTGCGAGATCCTGCAGACGCTAATGAAATCTATTGATGTGGAGTGTGGGGACATCAGAGTAGCAACAAGAGGGAGAGGAAGAAGGGGGTGAAGAGAGGAGGAAGGGAGAGAAACTGCTTCCCAGAATAGGAAAAAAGGGCAGAGTATAAAACAAACCGACCAAAAGTTTACGCAGACCTCAATTACAACCCAGAGCAGGGTAAAAATAAACAAAATAATCACAACGGAGCACAATGAAACTTGGCCCCCTACCCAGCCCCAAGGCAAGAAGCATGGACACACACACACACACACACACACACACACACACACACACAGTAACAAACACAGTTGATATTCCACAGTAGTTTTTGCCGTGAGGCCACACACACATCATTTGGATCTTGGCACAAAGACCTGATGCCTGGACTTCATAAAACTTCATAAAAAATAAAACGTTTTATAAATGTTTTCCCAAATGCTGACACACTTTCAGCACAGAATAAAGACACACACACACACACGTTGGGACATTTATTTTGGCTAAATCATGCCGATAAAAACATGCTCCCATTTCTCTTGCACTGTTTTGTTAATGAGAGATCCCAGCTTTATGTTACATCAGTATTTGTGCCAGTTTTGCACTGCTGATTCCACATTCACGAGCTGAGCAGACTTATTTTTTTAGGTTTTCAGTAAAGGCGCTTTCAACTTGTATTACATAACTACAGTTCGGCTGTCAGGATCCCCGTCTGGCCATCTATCTGGAGCCAGACCTGTCTGTCTCTGCGTCTGTGAAGCCTTTCCACCCTTAATGGCCTCGGTGTTTCCCACAGATATTCAAGCATTCAAGTTTCCTCTCGGGAGCCCGGTGCTGTCAATCAGAACCATGGGATTAAAAAAAAGAGGTCCTGCCACCATTCCTGGGGACTTTTTTCAATCCAAGCCCAACAATACCGACACAGACACCCTAACCCCGGCTCCTGAAGACAGGACAGGTAGTCATTAGGGATGTCGTGCCCTGGTATGTGCGTACCTAAATGTAGTCGCCTGCATGTCCCTGTGTGTAAGCCTACATACTTGTGTTCAGTGTCTGCGCACAAGTGTGTAAGTCCAGACATGCGACATCACCACATCTTGACACATGCCTAAAGGTATGTGGCCTTGCGTGTGACGTTCTTTGTCCTGCACTGAAAGTCCCCAGCCAGCCGGTAATCACTTCAAAGGAGATAGGTCAGCAGAGAGGTGAACTCATACAGCCTCCTGTCCACCCTACACTTTGATTCTCCCCTCCACATTTATTGTCCCTTCTACTTCTTCTTTCTTCTCTCACATCTCAGCTCTCCTCTTAAAAACCTGTTCTGTGGATTTGACTACCTGTGAGTTGTTTTCTTTCCTGAAAAGCTGCCTGTAAATACACATTTTGAATGGTACCTGAAGGAATTCCGTACCTTCCGTAAAACTATCATTAGAAAATCTATTACTCACCGCGTGTCACCTTGAATTATAATAGGTCTTTATTTTGCATGCCTCAAAGAGGAACATCTCCAAATGTAAAACTCCTTGATCAAATAAAGTAAACAGGAGCCTCATTAACAATAGCAATATCCAAACATCCTTTTACAAACTCCATGTCACTACTTCCTAAATGCATTTCCGCTAAAACCATTGCATTTTATGCGCTCAAGAAGCAGTCAATTGCATGGCTTCCAAGTGGGAACTGATGTATAATAAACCTGGCTTGTTTCAAATGCAGGAAAGATGCTGCACGAAGTCCTTAAAGATGTTTTTAACTGTTCAGTTTGCCATAGCATTAGTATGCCTTGATTTGACCTCACACATGCATACTGACCTCGGTAAAGGCCGAAGAGGCCCTCGTAGCGCACCACCTTCCTGAAGCAGTCGAAGCTGTTCTTGTACATGAGCTCTCCCACCAGGGAGCCGCTGCTCCTCTGGTTCTGCATGCGGGTCTTCACCAGATCGATGGGGTACACTGCTGTGGCCCCCACAGCTACAGAGACATAAAACATGGTTCTTTAGATATTGGTCATGATGGTTTTTTTTAATACATGTATTCACATACTGTAGGTGGTATACTGTTATGATTGCCACTATAGCTTTATCTCCATCTGTATCGACTCTTACATTTTGGTGTTTCGTAAGTGAAGAGTAATAAAAAAATGGATGCTACAGAACAGTTGAGTATGAGTAGAGAGAAGAGAATGTTGTTAGGCTCATATTGTGTTTAATGATAATATCTTCAAGGCTTCTATGAAGAATTACCTTTCTGGCATTGAAAAGCAATTCATGAGAAGTTTGTGCAGATAAAGTTTAGTAAAAATGTAATTCTTGTTAGGGCAAACCATAAAGACAGAAGTAATAGAGTGACTGTGAGCATTACAACAGTATTCAGCTTACTGGCTTACACTGGGGTGGAAATCAAACAAAAAGCAGGTAGCTCTGCTCACAACAATTAGAGATAGGTGAGAAAATATGTCTTTGTAATTCGGGTGTGCTGACCCTTTAAAAAGGAGGAAAAGGCGGAGGAGGAAGGGGAAGTCGGTGGGGTTGGGGTTAAGAAAGACGTGGAAGTGTTTTGATTTCCAGTGTCTTTGGCCCTTCAGACGGACACAAACAAAAAGAACCGACCCAAGGCGACAGACTTAATTAGAGAGAGACCGAGGCAGAAGAAGGGACGGTGGACCAGTACCTCCCTATTAAGCTGTCTCCCTTGGGATAGAGGTAGGAGGAATGAAGGAAGGGAGGGAGGGAGGGAGGAGTAGAAAACAGTGGGGAGTCTGAAGCCAAACACAAGGCCTAGGCACCACCCGTCACCCCCACCCCCACCCTCCCTCTGATCACTCACGCAGGTACAATAGAATCCACACAGGAGGGTTTTCCCAGAGAGGCGAGGGACGGGAGAGAGGATGGTGAAGGGCGGGAAAGAGATAGAGAGAGAGAAAGAAAGAGAGGGAGCACTTCTCTTTAAGCAGGGGAGCAACCGTTGCTCTTGTACGCAAGGGGAAGGGCAATAGAGGGGCCATTGTCCTCTCTCTCTCTCTCTCTCTCACCCTTTTCTTATGAGGACAGCAGAGGGCGAGGGGGGGGGGGGGTGGGTGGGCAGGTAGACACGCAAGCAGGTTGGTGGGGTGAAGGTATGCAGGGAGCCAATGGCGCGTGACTCTTACCCCCTGCCACCGAGCCAAGGGAGAACCTGTAGGCCGACTCTGCCACCTGGGTGAGGATGGGCCGGGAGACGTCACTGCCCAGCTGCTGCTCACACAGTGGGGGAGAAACAAAGGAGACAGAAGACAACAGTGAATTAATAACAGAGAGGCATGTCATTGTTTCATTGATTTCTTTCTACCAATCCAAATACACTACAATACTGTTTCTTATAAGACATTGAACGCCACACATCTAATTCCACCACCCTGCAGGCTCAATTAGAGGCTCTTCAACCAATCAAATTTCACACCTGCTGTAAAGGGTTGGACAGCAAGTCCCAATTTCATGATAGACATTTCAAACAGTATAGAAACAAAGAAAGAGAGGGTAGAAAAGAGAAGAAAGCAGCTTGAATACAAGAGCAAGTCAATGTTTGTAAGGTGTTAGAAAGTGCACAAATAACAAATGGATTATGTGATGCCAGAAAATGGTCAAATAAATGCCATCATGACGTCTTTGTGACTTTTAATAACTCTCAATTTAACAGAGGCAGAAAGCATTAACAAGACAATATCCAAATTGTAGATTTATTTTTGATGACATCAGCTAATTCAACTAATTGTTTGAGGATTACATCAAATTAGTTAGAGTTAGTCTAAATGCATGGTAATGGCTACCATTAATGAAAGTACAATGGGTCTACTCATTACCACTGCAGTAGACGTGTGATGTTTATTATGTTAGAAATATAGAAGATATAAAGCTTCCTTAGTTTTAGGTATCATTTTCTGTCCTCCAGTATAATATACTGTCTAATTTTGTCCCAGAGTTTCTTTTAGAAATATCTTTATAAGAAACTTTACTCACAAAACACATGAGTGATAGTTTATAATGCCTTTTCAAATGCACATCCTCTCTACTCTACTTAAGTTCACATATATGCAGAACTTATCATCGGTTTTTCACTTGACTGTCTCAGAGACTTCCCTATGCCGTGCTGAGAATTGGTCTCGACTATTTTGTAAAGGCGTGTAAAAAAACTGGAATCAGGGTGATCTTGGTCCACCCTTGTTATCATCACCATCATGCAGAGAGCAGAGGAGTGTTAGTAGCCAGCATTAGCCACGCAGTAACATTAGCCACGCTCCCCCTCCACCTGAGGTACCTGTTGCCTTGTCTGCTCTGCCCGGGTCCCGACCCTGGGGAGAGGGGGGGGGGGGGGTGGAGAGTTGTAAGTATGTATGTGTGTGTGAGTGTGTGAGGGGGATGGGAGAACACTAGAACAGGTCCACCTGTCAGACTGGACTCCCACCCCCCTTTACAATTCATTCCCAGAGGTTTCCTCCTGCCAAAATGTATTCTTGAAACACAACCTTCTGCACTTCTCCCGTCCTGCTCAGCTCTGTCTGCAGCAGCAGGAGGAGGACTGCAGAAACAGTGGATGTTTGCGGGAGAGAGAGGGAACAGAGAGAAAAGTCGCACCGACAAACATGTAGAGAAATAAGTTAGAGGGAGAAAGGAGTAGATCAAAAAAAGGAAATGGAGAGAACTACCGAAGGATGAGGGGAGAGAGCTCCAGCTAGCTGGCGGCCAGCCCCTGAGGCCAAACCACAAGGGCCTAAAGTGGCTCATTGTGGTGGGACTGGCGTCTGTGTAGTGCTGGGCCCCTTTGCTTTCTCCCCTTTGGCCCCCGCCTGCTCCAATATGGCCTGGCCAAGCATTCAGTGTAGTGCTGGAACCCAACAGGCAACCAAACTCAGATCAGGAAGGAAAACAGTCAAACTCTGCTCATCTGTCTGGCTGTCCGTACTCCCTCACCACCCACCCTTCCTCCTCTTCATTGCAAATTGCTCTTGTTAGCTGCTGCAAAGTCTCTGCGCATCTATTATTTTGCATTGTAAAGCATTTAAAGGAATCATTAGGATTGAGGATGGACCTTCTGGACTTTTCCTCCATGGATTTCTGAGTTTTTTCTGTTGTTTTTGTAAGACATCAACCACACATGTCAAGGAGAGGTCTAGAAGTGTTTTCTCTCAAAAAAAGTCTCTTTAAGTCTGTTACGGAAAGTTACGTGGACACAGCTTGGACTGAACCTTGTTATGAACTTCTGAAACTAATCATTACTGGCAGGTTTGGGGACAAATGTTCCACTTCTAGCTGACAAAAAGTTTGACTGTGTTAACACGTAAGTCTATAACATCTCACTGAATGAATTGTGTCATTCTGGCATCCAACTGAAGTTGTGGTTCGAGGGATTAATTAGGAGTGAACAGGAGATATCATTAACCTTAATTATAAATCTGCGTGGCGACATCTGGCCCCCGAGAATGTATTGAAACTCAAAAAAAGAGCTGCCCTTGTGGAAGAGGAAACCAAACACATCAACAAGTCTTCATATGCTGTACCTGTCTCTGGACCTCAGCCAAGTTGTAGGGCAGGGCGCCTTCTTCCAGCGGAGCGATCTGCTCAATGTCCACTAAACCAACACGTCTGATGAGGAGAGGGAGAGGAGAGGTTTCAAGTAACTTTCAGATGTTGTAAAAACTCTCAAAGGAATATAATATTTCAGGATACATCACCAAGGCTATGACCTTTGGCAGCACTTACTGTCTGTCTGAAGTTACTCGAACTTTACGGATACTTTGCCGTCATTGAAAACATTGTGGCATTCAAAAATCTACGCCTGTGCTTGGCATGATTGCGCGAGACAACTGATCTATAGGAGCTGACGACTCCCAATTCTTTATCCATCCATCCAAGTATAACAAAGATATTTAACCTTTGGATGTAAAACTACTGCCTTTCTGAGTCTTTCCATTGCATCTCAGAGGCGATCCCAGATTTCCCAGGCTGAGGGAAACCGGGACCGCCAAATCCGCTCCCACCCCTCTCTGTCTGAATATCGGGGCTATTATCTCTCGCATCTCCAATCAAGGGGAGTGGAGAGGGCTATTAAAGTATCCCATTGCCCAGAAATAATAATCAGGTGGTGTCTCAGGCCGGGGTTAGGAATTATGAGTGCGCTGGTTGGGCCGCGAGGCAGACGCAAAGGAAGTGGGGGAATGTGAAACGCATACAGTTGTTGTGTGCCACGGATCATAGGGAATGGATTGCCCTTTTTTTTACTAAAATAAATGGGAGTTTGGATTGGTTTTGGACTGAAAGAGGATTCTCTGGCACTGATGAAGTCATGTCTTTTGATCCTTTGCAGAGGAGTTTGAGAAGGAAGAAAGCGCTTGTCTCTCTGAGGTATCAACCCCGGGGCTAAAGGTGCGCCATGGGGGGAAAGTGCAGGATAGACTTACAACTCCCCCGACTGACTAAGTAAAACATTAAATGACTTAAGTATGAATTCAGTTGTGGGTTCCCATTATCTGAGTAAAACATAGATTAAATGCATAAAGTTGCTTGGCCTTCATGTCCACATTACTAATGATTATTTCCTCAGAGATTGTATTATCCATCCCTAGACTACAAGTTATACCCAAAACACAGATACATTATCAAAATTGAGGTATTAACGCTGTCTTTGTGTGTGTGTGCGTGTGCGCGTGTCTGGCTTACCCTCGGGGATCTGACAGGTCAGCCAGCTGAAAGAGGATGTCGACCTCCATGGGTGTCACCTGACCGAACCTCTGAGCAGCCACAATGAACTCCTCTGCAAAGAAAGAGAACATTTTTCTCAAGATTTTACTAAAAATAAGACCAGCAAACCACAAGATACATATCAACAATTACAGATAACTACTTAAAGAAAGAAGAAAAAACAGGGAATAAGAGTGATATATTAATCAAATACAATTATGTCAATACCAAATCCATTATTTTTCTCGGCCAGTCTGTGTGGAGTTCAAGTTGGCAGCACACTCAGCAGATGTTTCAACAGCCAGGGGGTTTTTTTCTGCTCAGCTACATCCTCTAGCTCAGCCTGGGGGATCCCCAGTTATTCCCAGGCCAGATGGGATATGTATTATTCATCGAGTGTGTTCTGGGTCTGGGGACCTCCACAGCGAGGCACAAAGGGAGCATCAAGATCAGATCCCTGAATAACTTTTAACTGCCTCTTTTCAATGTGGAGATACCGCAAACGCTGAGCTCCTTCTGAATCAGATACAAGCTCAAAGCTCAGGGCCACTGGCACAGCAATATTAAAATCACAGGTGACTCCAAAGCCTAAGTTCCCATCTCACCATTACATTACAAAGGTAAAATATCCTCAAGACTTTGGATCCTTCATAAGGTGCGAATATATAGTTGAAGAGACAAAGATAAACAAAAACGTACGAGGTAAAAATGTGGATTGAAAGTGGATAAGAAGTCTGACTAATGACAGCTTCTGGCAGACAACCACAACACTGACGCATGTGTGAAGGAGAAACGTCATCATTGCAGGCGATCAAATGAAACAGACAGTCACCGCGATTAAAATGACTTATTTCTCTAGTTTGGAAAATAATGTTGGAAACTTTTGATAAAGTTAGTACACAACTCCCAAAAACACACATAATAGACAACTGAATTTGGAAATGTCGCATACTATTCCTCCAACTCAAAGCAGGGACTTGGCCTTTTTCCAGACTTAGATTGTGGAGGTGCCGAAAAGCCTGCTGCACATCTGGCTCCAAACTGCCCCGGTGCATGCTAGGTCATGCCCTCATGGAGCCAAGAGAGCTACCTCACCAGCAGAGAGCAATAAAATTGAGACGTCACAAAAATCAAACAATCAACTCTTTGGCTGAGCTGTGGGATTCAGTTCGTGACAATTAGAAACAAAATAGACAAAGAACAGCCTGAGTTGATCCCAAAACTGAGAGCATGTTTGACCCATTGCACGGAAAGCAGAGACAATACACTTTTTAAAAATAAAGACAGGATATGCTTTGCTCCTCCTTAATATACTGTGACTCCATAATATTAGGGGATTTTAAGCAAATACTATATCTAAATATCTATTTATATATGTATTTGTTTATTTACCATGGCAAAGGAACTTGACATTAATGTTTCCACTTTGGTTGGTTCCTCAATGCTCTTATGTTTATACACTGCCTGGCCAAAAAAAAGGTCACACTCTAATATTCGTTGGACCGCCTTTAGCTTTGATTACGGCACGTATTCGCTGTGGCATCGTTTCCACAAGCTTCTGCAAAGTCACAACATTTATTTCTGTCTTGCATTCATTTTTCGCCAAGATCTTGTATTGATGACGGGAGATTCGGACCACTGCAAAGTCTTCTCCATCACATCCCAAAGATTCTCAATCGGGTTCAGGTCTGGACTCTGTGGGGGCCAGTCCATATGTGAAGATGATGTCTCATGCTCCCTGAACCACTCTTTCACAATTTGAGCCCAATGGATCCTGGCATTGTCCTCTTGGAACATGCCCGTGCCATCAGGGAAGAAAAAATCCATTGATGGAATAACCTGTCATTCAGTATATTCAGGTAGTCAGCTGACCTCATTCTTTGGGCACATAACGTTGTTGAAACCTAGACCAGGCCAACTGCAGCAACCCCAGATCATAGCACTGCTCCCCACAGGCTTCTGACCTTTTTTTTGGCCGGGCAGTGTATGTTCATGACTGCTACAGTAGGTACATGTAAAGCTGCCATTACAGTATGCAATTAATTTAGTACTGAACCGAATGAATCACCTAAACACAATCTGTTTTCACAAAGACTCTGACTGACGTCTCTTTTGTTCCCATCTGATTCATATTTCCATTAAGCGTTCATGATATGGCGGCATAGACTCAAAATCATCAATCGATATTATGTTTCAAACAATGCACCAACATATAATGACAGAGTGGGACACCCATTATGATGGGAAATGTGTCTAATATAATTAAAGAGACATTTATATTTCTGCTGCTGTACCTTTAATTGAATATCATTATTATTGCCATGACAGGCCTTCCCCTATAAACGCAGATACACGGCCAGTTACATAATGAACACTGGATCATGCCCCGCGGTACAAAGCTGCATTTCATTATGTTCTTTTTGCTCCTATCACTAGAGGAAAATGTTCATAAAGGAATTGTTCATCCAACACGTATTGCTTATAGCAGTTTTAGACTTCACTTTTTATACTTTACCTTGTGTGACTTTGTTGGAATTAAATGGCAGAGGTGTCACAGCCTGTTGAATTCATCATAAGAAGAAGAAAATTGAAAGTATGGCAATGCAGAGTTCTTCTGAGGCAGCTTTAGCATGGCGTAACTTAAGACCTGGTGTATTGTCGGTGGAATAAAGAACAGGTTGACTGTAGGCTGGCTTACAGTGGAGGAGTCAGCATTGTTTGACCTGCTTTATTCAAAGAGCAGCAGGCTGGGGTTGTGACAAAGTCGTCCTACACTGGAGCCATTCACCCGCCGAGGCTCAGCTTACCCCTGAGGCATGCTCTCTGTCTCTCACACACACACACACATACACACAAACACACACACATATCCATGGGTATATGCCGGTAATGCTCACGAGCATGTGAGAGAGCATACTTACACAAGAATAAACTCTGTGTCTCTCACACACTCACACACACACACACACACACACACACACACACACACACACACACACACACACACACACACACACACACACACACACACACACACACACACACACACACACACACACACACACACACACACACACACACACACACACACACACACACACACACACACACACACACACACACACACACACACACACACACCTGACCATCCTCTGACCACATTATATGATTACCTGCCTCTGTGAAGTGGTTTATTTCATAGCGTATTAAAAGGAAAAGCAAAGTCCCTCATAACTGTCTCTTCTTCACACAGTTCTTTGATAATTGATATGTAAGCTAAAGATAAACCTGTGCAGCAGCAGACAGATTATAAATAAATGTGCTTTCTTCTCTGCAAACTTGCAATTTTCCAATTGAATGAGGATGAAGAACAAAAAAGGGACGTAAAAATCTATTCGTACATAGCTGCTGAAATGTTCAGACTGACACAGCGCCACGCAACCAACAGCTAGATATCACAGACTTGTTGAACATAAACTACCATCTTATCATGCTTTTGGTGCTTTGTGGTTAATGTTTGCCTAACCAAGTATTATTGCAGTAACAGTTAATTGCTTAGCACATTTTTACATAATGAGAAGTAATTCAAGTAAAAAATTAAAAGGAACAACAATAAACTGCAATAACATTAAACGGTGTCTTAAATTAATACAAATCTACAGCCATGCTATCAAATCTGTGAGGCTGTGCTGAAGCCTCAGCTTAATGCCCACCTTCTCACAATGAGGTTAACAGATATGATGTTAATAATGTTCGCTGTCTAACTTCAAGCATTTTAGCGTGCCAATATTCATTTGTCAGCACCACAGAACGGTTGTGGCTTAAAGGAAGGGAAATAGTTGTGCAGGTATTTACTCATAAACAATGATTGGACACATTGTGATGCAAAGTCATGGGATAACTAAACCTGTTTAAATGAACCATCAGGAAACATGAATGTTTCACTAGATTTCTGAGCAATCCATTCAATAGTTGTTGACTCAAAACCAAAACCAAAACTCAAAATCAACCTGGCTCTAGACAAAAAGTTAGGGAGCGCTTAAGTCAGTAGGCATCCTTCTCAGGGAACACAAAATGTATTTACTGAGCTATTTAAGTGTGGAGTGATTGCTTGCATTGGTTCACTCAATTGTTATGATTTGATTTGGCTCACCTAATCAGTTCTGTCTCCACGCAGTGAAAATGCATTTTCTGCATAATGTGTTAAAATCCCAAACTGTAAACTTCATCAACACACAAATGATTGTGACTTAAAAAAGATGCACAGTCATGGTTTGCGTTGTGGTGTACACTGCTAGCTCAAGGTGTGCACACACACACAGACACACACAATCACTGTAGTGTAGGCGTTGAGCACTGTAATGGCGTCCCCAAGGCAAAACAGTGGCCTGGTTGCACATGCGGAATCAATCAGCATTATTACGCATGTGTGCATGCTTGGCTGTGTTAATGCATCTGAATGCTCGTGTGTATGCGAGAAATGTTTCAAATGGTGTGTTACAAAATACGCACACACACTGGATGCATGCGAGTGTGTGTGTTCAGTATGTGTTTGTCGGCCGAGCACTTGCAGTCCCCAGAGGAGGCCCTAATGACTCGGGGAGTGGAGGGTGGATGGGTGGTGGCTGTGTGGAGGTCTGGCTGGCTACGGGCCACCGCGGGTCGAGCCAAGCCCAGCCTCAGTGTACCCATGGTGGGAACAGCCTGGGGAGCACATGGGCTCCTGGTCTGGGTCGGCTATGGTCCACACCCCTGATAAGGCTCCAGATAGCATCATAAGGCTGCACTAGAGGCCCTGGGCAATGTGGAGAGAGGTCATAATGGACAACCAGAGAAGGAGAGAGGGAGTCAGAAGGACCAGGAAAGGTGGAGAGAGTTGACCGGGCCTCCTGCCAAGGACTGAGGAAAGGAATGAGAGAAAGCAAGTGGGGCAAACAAGTGAGAGAGATAAGGATTTAAAGAGCCTAACCATGGGAGACGATGAAAAATAGAGAAATTGTCTTAAAAAAAAGACAAAGGCTGTTGGATCAATAGATAATAATACCTAATTTTCATCACCTTGTAGTTTTACATCTTTGCACTAGAGTAATTTAAATTATAGAGCAAAGAAAAAGCTTCAAAATTGTTTTAACTATCTAATGTGCACATTGATCCACAGGTTGAGACAACACACCTCATCATCAAAAGTAAGGCAATGAGTTTCTCTTTTCTTTTTTTTGAAAGAATCAAAAATGTCATTATCAACCGAAAAGCATGCCAGGACAAAAAGAGCCGTCCTCAGATCAGTGCCAGGATGTCTAATAGACAAGACAGGCTCCATCAGGGATTGTGGGTATGCAGTACGTGTGCTGGGTCACTTCCAGCATGCCCATTTAAATGCCACCGGGAAGCAAGAAAAACAAAACAAAAACAAGTTTCCACCCTCAGAACACACAGACGTAAATACAATATCTGGAAAAACACATATAAGACTCCCTGAAGTGCAGGACGGGTTCGTGCCACACATTTCCTCTGTGAGTGTGTGTCCTGTATGCTGGGTCTTCTAAAACGCTCCCTGCAATTATTACATTTTGTGTATGAGTTATTCCTCCCTGTGTACCTTTGGTGACTTCCACATCTTTGCGGTGTCCAGCCAGCGTGCTGAAGACCTTTCTGATCAGCTCCATGTTGTTGAGAAGAGAGTTGAAGCCGTTGAAGTAGGAGAAGCTGACCTGGTGGGATGTGCTGCCACCCGCAACCTAAACAAGGGTGGAGACGAGCATTTTAACATGCTATAAATTCTTACCCAAACACCATAACACTGCACTCCAAACAGAATAAATACAAACATTACACGTCAGAAAGAGGAAATCTTGACGAACGCCGGCGGTTAATAATCAACGTTCCTCCTTACCGACGCTCCACAGGGAGAAGTAAACGTGCTTCAACCACTTCTTTTTCCATCACACAACGAACGCTTTGGAAGACTTTAATTAACTTTCTTTATGAGGTGGAGGAAGTGATAAAATAAATTCTTTTTTTTTCAAAAGGTAAAGGATTAAAATAGATGCTGGCCTTTAGAGGACATTCCAGACTACACACACACACACACACACACACACACACACACACACACACACACACACACACACAAACACACACTTTTATGTGAAGCAGCATCTCATCTTTATCAAATCAGGCTCTTTAACTTGTAGAGGAGCAGCTCGAAATGCTGTGCTTTTACAAATGTGATTTTGAGTACATTTCATAAATGTTGCTGCCAGTTTTTGAAACTTAAGCCCGAGTATCAGACGAACCTTGAGGCTTTGCAGCACTTGAGGGGGAGACGTAGAGCTTCCTTTCACTAGATGGCACTGTTTGCTTTACAGACACACTGGGAAGGTTGCTTGCGGCTTACTGAGTTTGAAACCAGGGGGGAAGCTCTGGCTCGGCTGAAACTGCCCTAACAGAGAACACTATCTGTTCATATCCATGAGCCTATAGACATGGATCTTCCCACGATGTACAAGTCTTTTACAGAGGGGCAGAGGAGAACAATTTTTGGGTGAAAGAGTGTGGCGCTTATTTGCCATGTGTGGCGCTTATTTGCCATGTTTGGCGCGTGAATTAAAGGTTGCCGTTTCACTGTTTCTGTTCTGCCATAATACCGCCTTTAATGTGTCTGCAGTGTTTATGGGTTTTTTGATATGTGTGTGAGCGCATGAGTGTGTGTGTGAGAGAGTTTACTAACAGCACACCAAGATGTCTGGTCGGTGAGGTAAACACAGTGGAGAAAATGACAGAGTCTACAAGGTGTTTATGAAATGGGGCAAGACATGGACACAGACGCAAGACTCACACACGTGCAACACAAACACACACAAAGAAAAGACAAGACAGAAGAAGAAAAAAAAAAGACAAACATCTCAGAGTTCAAAACAAATAAGAGTATACGTGCACAGCTGCTCCTGCACACACACACACACACACACAAAGATGATGGACTGCAGTCTCCATCTATCTCTGTCTCTATCTTCCCATTCAGCTGGCCTGCTCGGCTTTGACACCGCCAGAGAGGTTAGACTTAATGACACGTTGGGAGAGAGACAGAGACACGGGGGTGTGAGGGAGAGAAAGAGGGGCGGTTTGAGAGAGAGAAGAAATGAAGGGAGGGAAGAAAAAAAAAGAGAGGACGGATGAGAGGTGACAGAAAAAGGTAAAAGAGGAAGAAGAAGAAACGAGAGATGGACAGCTGGAGGGGAAGAGAAAGCCACAGTGTTTGGTTGAGGGGGTGTGAGAGAAAGAAACGAATGCAGGGAATGGAGGAAAGGACAAGAACGAGGTAGTGAGATGGGGAAAAAAAACAGTCTTGCCTCTTACCCTTTTAAGGAGAATAGAGTAATGTTAGGTCTCTTCCCTTCTTAGCTGGCATAGCAACTAAATCAGTGGCAAACATCGCTTATGAAGTATGTGGAAGCACATGTAAACATTGTGTTTGTGTTTTCGGTTTTACAACAATAACGTTCTGCAGATATAGAAATTGTACTTTTTCACAAAACATGATGAATGTAGAGGTACCAACACAGCTGCAAAGTGAAATGAAAGTATGACAGTCTTGCGGTAATGTATCAATTAAGTGCTGCTCAATACAAAACCCCAAATTTGTACAATATTTTCTTAACTCGTAATGACAAAGTACCATTACTCCCAGGTGTGCTGCAGTGACTGATCTCACTATTTTAAAACAACGCTGGCTTAAGCTCTTGTGGACGACTTTAAAACAAATGGGAGAGAGATCTGCATAGGCAAACAAAAACCCACCGCCACCAGGCATTGCTCCACAAAGGATGTGAGGATGTGCGGTCGGATGGTGACCATGATGTCCCTGAAGTCCAGCGCTGAGATGGAGCCGCTGTGGGCTTGGTCCCGCTGGATGAAGGCCTGCCGCGCATGTTCCAGCTGCATCTCCTGCGGGAGGGAGTGTGGAGAAGAGTGGAGGGAAGTTACATCATAGGCGTTAATTCAGATTATTGGACACATATGTGGGTCATACACCTCTTTAAGATGCCTTCATAAATTAAAAATCCACATAAAACCACTCCATATAAACACGTTTGTATGAAACACAGCGTTTTGCTTTGATGGGCCCCCTGATGCCGTCTCCCCCTCTCAGTTACGGGGGAGCCAGTGTTTGGCCGGGATTCATGCTTGTCTCCTCTACCCACAGCGGCTTGCCTACTGTGAGGTGTCGCTTGGGCTTTTCACACCCTCCCCAAATCCCCATTAAACCCACTTGAGGGAAAATGTACAAACATATATACACACACACACAGGCAAGACAGCTAATCACCCAACTGCTCACTTTATCTATCTTCTTGCACACACACACAAAGGTCCACGGGGACATCAGCAGGCTGCGGTGGGGACACATCCCATAAGGCCTTTGAAATTAGCAGCCATTATCAGTACCTGAAACCACAAGTCTACAGAGAGAGGCTGCAAACAAACCAATGATTCCTCCATCTGACAACAAATAACTTGGTTACAGCTTAAGACCGGGATATCAGAGCAATAGGAATCCAGTCAATGGAAAAAGCTCAAGCCGTAAGCTTAGCAGCAGTGAGCTAAAACTAGTTGCTTTGGCTGTTGACTCACTATGTGTCATAACCTTTATTACAAAAATCAATGAGGCAGAAATATCTAAATGTATTTATGAGATTTCTTTGACACAAACCAATTAAATGTCAGATTTAAGCTTCGTTACTTGTGATGACATCAAACCCAACAGAAACATTAATGCAACAGCTTCCCTCCATTCCCCACATATATGTAGAGCTCATATGAATATGGTAAATGATTGAACTGACAGACAATGACTACATCCACTCCTTTTAGCTTCTCAAAAATGAGGGTGTGTTGCTTCTCTTTTCGTTCTGTAGTAGTCCACGGAATTTGTTTTGGTTTTGGACGAATGGTTGGATAAAGCAAGTCATTTGAATGTCAACATACATGATGAGGAATGGGAATGGCCACTTCACTTTTTCTCTGGTATTTAATTGGCCAAATTATGTACTGAATAATTGTGAAAATAATCAGTGAATCCAGCAGCATGTAGAACAAGACTATGAATATTTCTCTATTGAAAAACTCACCTTCCCACTGAAATGAAAATATGTCAAACTTTAGTATAAATGCAGAAACGTTCAAAGAAAAAAATTAATGACATTTATCAAAGTAAGTCCTGGCAGTTACAATAGGTAAGTTAATAATAATTCAGTTCAGAATAAACTATTTTTATAAATTTGTCCGAGAAGAATGGACAGCCACACACGTCGGACCAAAGTGCTGAAAAGAGGATTACATCTGGAACATGCATGGCATTATTCAATTGTTTTTGAACTCAAAGAAGTGGTATTACCACAACACAAAACCCCATGAGGCTATGAATTATTGTTGTGTTGAATTTGAGTGATATTTCACTGACAGCATAACTGATCGAACTCTAAATTTGCGGCACCCAAGAGAAACGACTGGGGAAGAGTGACATTTACACAAAGCTGAGTGGAGACCGGAGGGGAGTAAGAATAGACATTGCAACAAAAGAGCCAGATTTGCAAAACAGCAAATGTAGCAGCCATGTGTCAGTATCACCTATGAGCACAGCAGGGGCTCAGCAGAGTGTATAAGTAAGTAGAAGGCGAGGAAACGAAGAGAGATTGACACATGTAAACACTCTGGAGATAAATAAGGTGAGGTGTTTTGGTGTCAGCATCCTGAGAGTCGTGACTCACTTCTCCGGTCGGTTGTGAGTAGGTCAAAACACTTTGCTCTGGAATAAACTGGGAGGAGGATTGAGCTGAATATTGAAATTTAAAACAAAATTAAATAAATAAAGTGAAAAAGAAAATGTTCCGCTTGCATGCAAAAATAAGGGTAAGCATTTATCTTTGTTTCCATCTGTAAATGAGAGGGGGAAAAATTAAATCTCGTTTCTCTGGACAAGTCAAAAGTCCGAAAAGCCACACACCAACCACACAGAGCAACAAAACAACTGTGGTCAGGGGATGGAGCAGTTTATAGTTTCAGCCTCTTAAAACCTTAACTTGAGAGTTTCAGGGACATGGTTTTTATTTGGGAAGCAGGAGACATAAAGCCCTGGGCTTAGGACAGCCTCCCAGAGACCGCTGAGGCATTTGCAGTCACTTTAATTGTCCTTGGATGAGAATAAAAACACATGACAGGCCATCTCTGTTTGTTTTCAATGGCTGCGATACTTTCCATCTCAACATCAAGACTTAGATACGAGTGGAGCAGGGTTGTATATCTCTTTTCTAATATGTACTTGTCATCAGCGCAGGGCTCAAGCTATACAAGGAGAAGCACAACTGCCCATTTACATGTGCCAGTGAGTCCTCTAGTGATGTTAAGGGCTGCCACTGATTCTTGCGAGAGTCAAACATATAATTGGGACTTTTAAAATCTGAGCAATGCCAACAATTCCCTTTTTCCTTTTTTTAGTGCTTAGGAAAGAAGTGGGACATGTGGAGTCCCCTCCGTGTAATTCAAGCCCTTTACTTGCCAGGATTTATAATATGGGCTACTATGTGCCACTTCTCTGGACAACGGTAATACCATTGCCAGAGACAACACCACGCTGACAGTGCGAGCTGAGCCTTGGCCGGTGTCCACGCGTGAGACGGGAAAAATGCATGTAATTGGTGAGAATCTCTGGCTTCCATCAAGACAGTAATTGGCCAGAGAGAGCCCTTGTGAGAAATATGCGGCGCAAACGTTTTCCCCGATAATCCCATCTTGTGAGCATCTGGCAGTGGCGTGGTTACAACGGCAGAAAAACACAATAAACACATGCATGTATGGCAGGAAGAGAAAGAAATAAAGGATGGGAACATTCTTATGGGGGGGAAAGCTTGGTGGTAGGGAGTTATAAAAAAAAACCTTGTCAAATATTCAGAATATGGTGTGTGAGAGTGTGTTGGTTTTCACAACTCTACAACTTTCATAGCTGCACAGAGTACTTGTTCTTCCCAGCTGACATTTAAACATCATAACAGCGTCAGGTATGAGTGCAATCACAAAGTATTTTGTAATTGCGCAGGTTTAAATTCTGGTTCAGAAAATGTTGTTGTACTTTTCCTAATTGCCCTGTCATCAATCGCTGGAGTCACTGATAACAATGAGTCAGCCGATACCTGTATCTCACCTGTGCAGCAGTAGTGTAATTGCAGTAAGTTATCACAAGCATATGAGTGTTTAAATGGAATATGTATCAACGCATCAAAATAAAATATTTATGTGTTATATATTTTTCGTTGGAATTTTTGTACACAAATAAAGCAAGTGGTAAAAAATGAATACAATATTTACTGGAAATAACTTTTGAATATAAAGTAGCTTGACATTTTTATTTAATACAGACTTCTTCATTCATTAAGGTATAAATCAAAAGCTACGAGATATTATCTCGTACAGAATGCAGAAAATGTAAATTTCATATTGAGCAACGAGTGCAACTGGCTGCAGGTTTGCTGCTGTGAGGAGCTGCAAACCACTGAGTGACTGGGGGAGGACTGGGGGAGTACTAGGGGAGGACTGGGCACGCTGTCAATGAAAGTGCAGCATCTACTGGCCACAACACCACAGACTTGTATGCACGCATACGCAAACGAAGACAAATCACAAACATGGACATAAACACAGACGCAGAGAGCATGCATGCTCACACTATGGTAAGAAGAGGTTAACATGCAGAACCACACAGACACACACGCATGCACAAACACATATAACAATGTCCCAATATCCTTGTGCTGCTGCCCACTGTGTGTAAGCCATCTGGTCTAAGTTAAATGTAATATAAAAAGCTGCATTCAGATACATGGTGAGTGTGGATGCAAACTTGGCACTGCTCAGGCGCTCTCTCCCCCCCCGCCCACCACCACCTCTCCCTGCTTAGGCCTGATTTAAGTCTAGACATCTTATTGGAAAATGGCTCACACACCACAAATACACTAGGAATATTCCAGCGTTACTATTTATGGAGGTAGAACTGTGTCTCTACCTGCTTAAGAGTAGAAGTAAGGCTAGGTGTACGTCAGTTAATGAAAAACAAATGCCAAAAAGGTCCCAAATATACAACCTCGGTGTTTCATTAATGACTAATCTGGTCAATATGGAGCGCTGTGTTTGAGAGCAGTCAGGAAAAACTGGTGTGTCTGGCCAAGGTTAGATACATATTCAACAATAAAGTTAGATGACATGATTGTAAAAATAATATGGCAAAGTGTACAGACACTTTCATTGGTTGAAACTGATTTTTGAAAGGCTTTCCAGGCCAAATTCCCTCAAATTTAACGACAAAACATGGCACAGTTTGAGGGACAGATCAACCTAAATAACCTTTATATAACATACATTTTAAATATGAGAAAGGCTTTAAAAGGCTTACATAACAACAAGGATTAACATTTCTATTCACGCATAAATTATTTAAATTAAAACTGTTTTAATGACCAATGTTTGTTTCTGTTGGTAAAAATTTTCTAGGGCCTTTTTTTCATTTCAAATTCACACATTTTGGAGGGTCAGCAGGACCTGTTTGAACCATGAGATTTATTGACCATCAGTGATGGTCACTGGAAAGTGTTGATTAGTTTGTTAAAACAGACAGAAGACGCAGATTTCATGTCATCAGGGTGGGTAAAAAAGGTCATGTGAGTGGTGAGGAGAGCAGGTGATCAAGATGAAACCTACCAGGAGAAACTGGGTGAACTCCCCGTAGCTGAGCCTCTTCTCCCTCTCGCTGCCAAAGTGCAGCCGGATGAAGTCACAGTCCCAGTTAAAAGGGATGTGCTGGTGGATGGTGGTCTGGCTGAAGACCTCCTTCACATCCTCTGCAGGTGAGAAAAAGAGACAATATGCTGTTTAATAACAACTGACTGAGGAATTTTTATATGCGAAACCTGTCCAGTTTACATCAAGTGACTTTAAATGTTTTGTCAATCAACAATCCAAATATGTTCAGACAATGTAAAGTTAAGAAAAGCAGGAGACTTCCAGATAATCAAAATAGTTGGCAATTAGGTTTCTGTCTATTAACAAAAGTATAAGTTGTTTATCGTTGCAGCTCTTATATAAGTTACATAATATAGCGCACTGAAGTAGTACCTCAAAATTGTAGTTAAAACAATTACCCAACTTAAAATATTTACATATTTAAATTCTACCACTGATGTCCTGTGTTTATGTATGTAAAGTATAGACAATTTAAACAAAAATATACAAGCAATTAGGCAAAAAACACCCTCATTTTCCTAGAAATAATACAAATTCTTTACAATAAGGCGCACCTCTGTTTAGGTTTTACAAATTACACCACATTTTTAAGCCTAATGACTTACATTAACTATGTTAGCTCCATTACAATCCTCTCCATATTCTCCATATGTTCGTGTTTTTGTAACAAACAATTATCCAATACTACTTCCTCTTTTAGTTTGCCCTAATAAAGACATAAATCTGTGTGTACTAAGCCTTGTGAGTCAGATCTTAACAAACAGCATGTGTTTCCTATCTTGCGGTTAACATTACTAATTATTTGATTTAGGACAACAAAAAAAACGTCCGTGACTGTCTGTGTCAAAATGTCGACGTCAATCTCCAGAACACAATTCTGCTCTGATTGAGACTTAAGTCCCTCAACTCTAAATCAGTGTTGAATGCCACATGGCAGAAGTAAAGGCTGTGTATTCAGAGGAAAGCCTTTTCTTCTCACTTATGTTCCTGTGCCTGAACCCTCTAAGCCTCTGCAGCCAGCGGAGTGGAGAGACACTGAACATGAGTCCTAAATTACAGCCTTACTAAAGAAACAAAAACAAACCAATAGAGCGACCTGTTTCTTATTACCAAACAGGCCGCGCAGAACGAGTGCAGAAAGGAAAAGGAGGAAAGAAACAATTTTTTATATAAAGACAGACACGCAGAGGGAAAAAGAGAGAAAGAGAAAGGTGATATTTACTTCAGCTCAGCCTTACCTTCTGAAGGAAGACAGCTTTGTGAATTGTTTTTTTACACTTTAATGAGGCAATAAATATACAGTCTTTAACTCTTTAAAAGAGAGGCCGCTTCAGTGCCCGCCGTTTATATTATCAGCTTTTATAGACCTGTCAACACTCAGTCCTCTTTAGTTTTTTCTCTTTTTTTTTTTGACTTTCTGGCTGACGCACAACTGCGTTTCACATGCCATGTTACATTGCAATTTTATGAACTCGACATTCCACCAAATTACACATTTAGTTTAGGTGCTAAGAACTCAGAGCCCCGTGTGTGCTTAGCAGAAATAACTCAGGTTATTATCAAATAAAATGGATTTATAGAAATATGAACTAAAAATGAAATCAGAGTACAGACATTTATGGCGTTGGAAAACAAAAGTGTCTTTAATGCGACGTAAGCTTGAGCTATTAATGTCTTTTAAAAAGGTAATAAAGAAGGGAGTTCTTTATGTTGTGCCGTGGTGAGGCTCTTGCATCTGATGAGCGGCAAAGAGGAAAAGGGAGCAGAGGAGAAAAAAGGGGAATTCTGTAATGTATCACAATAAAGCAACTTTGACAAGTCTATAATCTCAGTCACAAGTTGTTTGCTTTTGGTGAAATGGTAGCCCGATGCAAGTGGCAGACACTGCAGTCAGTGTTTGTGTATGACATGATGTGTGGTATGTTTTTCATGCAATTTTCCACTTGTATGCGAGTCTCATAACTCACAGGCATTGGGATATTCATTAACCTTTGAGAGACGCAGAAAAACAGCAGACCTTTTAATTGCCACCAAGACAACGTCACTCTAATTGATCCTTTTAAATATGAAAATTTACATATGTGCATATATAATCACCCGCGATGATCTTGCACCCTGTCGACAGCAACAATTAAAATGAAATTCACTTACTCTTCCCTGTTTGCGAGCGGGATGTGTGCGCTGCATTTCAAATCAAGCCTAATGTGCTAACGCCTCGCACACCTACAGAAGGCTGGCATTAGACTTGTTTAAATCAATTAGGCAAATGTGAAATAAGCAACGAGTACAAATGTCTTCCCTTTTCACCTCCGAGCTTCCAGGCATCAGAGTAATGGTGCCAATCATGTACGAACACACATTCATACACACACAATGAGCTACACACCCCCTCCTCCATCTTTAACTTTGCCAACAACCCTCTCCACCTCCACACCTAACCTTACATTCTTGACAGAAAATATAAAGGACCACAAACTGTATTTTGTTCTTTAGATGACAGACTATATGGGCAGAGGTCAGACCCCTTGGACAAATGACAAACAGTTTGTGTGGACACTTCTTCAGCGTTGCGTCGCACAAGACACACATGCTCAGTGCTTGGTCAGGATTGGCTGAACAAGTCTTTGTTAAATGTCAGAGACAATCAAAAGCAATGCTCATACTTTTATTGAGGTTACATCATTACAGAATTGTGAATCTACACAACCTTCTTTTTCATAAATATGCATTATCCTCCAAAAATGTTGCGCCTATTATCCAAAAAGAAGAGATGAGGTATAGGTTTAACAGAACCTGCCATATACATGCTAATGGCTCAGAAAGATGCTCCACCTGCAAACTTGAGTCTCATTCTATCTAACCCGGTAAATCAGAGTTACTTACCAAAACTGGTCATTCCACTGCCTGCTTTGTCAAACAGCAGGAAGGCGACCATGTAGAGGGAGTCCGGGGCGCACAGCACCGACTCGAACGCTACGAACTCCTGAAAGGAGATCAGCCTGAGAGAAAGGATAGAAGAAAGAGGATATGTAGAGCTGTGAAACACTGCTGAATGCTGTCATTTGAGTTGATTTATTAATGTGGTATTCATGTTTCAACTTCTCTGTATAAAAACTTAATCAGCTACACCTGTGAAACACAGTCTTTGATATTCAATTAGTCATATAATAAAGACTTGAGCCAAGTTACACTAATAAAATGATATATTAAACACAAATCTAGACATTTTAACACTGCATTAAACTCCATTGTAATTACTGCCACACAGTGGCAAAGCAGCACACTACGACAACCCATCAATCCGTGTTACGCACAATCCACACGGCCTTTTATCCAAGAATCTGTTATTCCATGTGTAATGTCATAAACTCATCGAGCGTGACGGCAAGAAAATAAAACAATTTTAAAAGCTCAGTGTGTGTTCCCAGTCGGAGCTGGCAGTTGGGATGGAGAGAGCTAACTTTACAACAGCTGAAGAAGAAAAAATTCAATATGAAGTTTTATATTTTAGTCTGCCATTTTAAACAAGTGCACAGCAGAGGAGGGAGCTGGGAGTCAATTAAGGAAATATAATCCATCTCAATATAAACATAATACAAAAACACGGTTTTGATCAAAAGTCAAGAAAAGCAAAGCTGGAGAAAGAAGTGAAATGGGGAAAACATTTGTCTGCATTAACACTGAAACAGCAGCTGCATGTAAATGCACCAGATACGTGTTGTGATTGAACTGCTGTCTCTTTTACAGAGTTAGTCAGTCAGTTGTCAGTGTTTTGATAAATAATATTGTATCTCCTGTCACTCCATAGTAAAACAAAAGCCCACATGCATCAATAACAGGAAATAAACATAAACATCGCTATTGTGTGAACAAACTGAGAGCTCCCATGGGAAGTCCTGCTGTGGAGAACTGGACCACGCAGTCTAGCCTTTCTTTAGGCCCTGGTTCACTGCTGCCACAAGTCCATTATACATTTCACAAATGGCTCTGATAATTACAGGAGGGGTCAGTGTTAATGAGCCGTCCCCGAGCATCCATCTATTAAACCTTTTTCAATTTCCAAGGGGGGAGTATAGGGGGGGTGCAATGATTACATTTTTAATTAATTATTGTGCTGATGAAATTGAGATGCATTTGTTTGGACTGCTGGATGTGGGTGGTTATGTACATCCTTATGTGTACTTAAGTGATGAAAAAATATTGTATAGATGAAAGAGACTGAGAAACAGAACCAATTTGCACTCACAACATTTTATTTAGAGGACTTATTACCAGTGAGATATATCAAATAACTAACTGCCTATTCCATATTTAGATTACTGTCTTATTTAGTCCTAAAAAATACTAAGATCCACACTTGGTTTCAGTAAAAAATTCAGTGTATAGATGTGCACGTGGGAGAAAGAGGCACTAAGAGGGAATAAAAAGAGCATACAGTTCTACTCAGTGGCAAATGAATCAGCTGTCATTGTTGCAAAGGAAAGTTAATTGTTTTATTAACAAAGCAAGAGGTTCTTAAGAGTGAGGCCAATGCTGATGGCAGGTAGGTGGGAGTGGGGGGGCACAAAAGCACACTGCTACGGCCACTTTTTGCTCACACTGCTGGAATATTATCAGGCTGTCCAATAATGATCCTTCTTTTGTGACAGAGAGGCGAATTAAGAAATGTAGTGAAAGACTCAGAAATCTCAAATGTTCCCAGGCAGAGCGGAGGGGAAAGTAACATTTCTCTTTTTCACACGCATCATTTTACATGCACGCTGGTTGTCCTGTCTGTGTTTTCCCAGACGTGGATAATCAGTATATTATTGTAACCGAGAGGGCTGTTGATCATGGAGGGATTGGACCATGGTTTAGACCAGGGAGCCCAGACAAGATCCAGGGGGCATCTCTATAACACACACGAGAAACATTCCATGTACTCGTAAGCATTTACACACAGCTCTGTAGCCGGGGATGAAGCTTATGATGGTTGATTAGCAGCGCCATGACGGCTGCAAAATGATTACAATGAGAGGGGGGAAGCCATCGGTTTCTGCTATGCCGACCCAACCCCAACGAGACGCTCAACAATCAAATCAACCGACAGCATCTCCCAACCATCAACTGCTATGGCATGTGTCCAGCTGCCCGCTCCGAGTACGCAGCCCGGGATGAACTCCGCAGTCAGGAATAATGTGATACTGTAGCATGGCATCTCTACAGCGCACTGCAGGATTTTGTTAAGTCTCCAAGCAGACATATTCGTGACGCGAGATGTAACACAGACGACCTAAACAAAAAGACTTGATTCTAGCATGTGTCTTTACAGATGACAGTTCCATGATGTTTTCCCTAGGAAGCCAAAACAATCCAATTTAAACTGTCTTCACTAAGTCTGTCCAGCATTCAAATTCCTCCCTATTTTCCGTATATTCTTGTTTGCTTTTATCTTATCTTTGCCAAATGGCTTTTATCTCCGTCTCCTCTCAGTAGGCATCTAAACACAATCCTCTGAAGCGAAAAAACCAGGAGCCGAAACGTTGTTTACAAGTAACATAAATGCATGGTGTTGGTTAGGCCCGGCTGATAGAAAGACAGCTCTCCTCCGCTGATAGTAGTGGAGAGAGGGGCCTAGAGGGGCTTCAATAATCCCCTGTCCCTGGCATCCTGGCATTGTTACTGACAGCCTTCCACCCACCTGGAGCGAGCTTGCACACAGACACACACGTCCCAAAAACACACCCAGATGAGTGCAAGCTGCCAGTATCTGTTCGGTTTCTAAGAGTGGACACCTACCAGTACAAGTCTACAATACCCACAGCAGCTGGCAGACTGCTATTTTCCCAGCATGCAACCTTAACAAAGTTTCTTTTCCTTTTGCTTTTTTTAAAACCTCCAAGCGTCTATGAGGGGGAGTGGGGTTTTTCACACCTGAACAGAGGTTTGTATCAAAATATCAGAGGGAAGATGGAATAGAGAAGCAGAAAAGTAGGGAGTCGGAAGGAAATGAAATGGATGGAGCTCAGAGGGCATTATGGTATGTGTGAGTGTGTAAAGAGGCAGGGATGAGAGTGGAGGAATGTAAAGGAAGTTAAAAGCAAAAAAGAAGACATAAATAGTAAATCTTCAAACCATCTTGTGGCTCTGTATGTCAGTGCACAAACACACAGCAATCTGATTCCTGGAAATGTAGACATCTGTAAAGTCTCTCTCTTTTATATCCGTCTCGGTCTCACTGCCAGCGGCGAGAATAAGAGGGAGAAAGCGATTTCCACGTAACAGATTGTTACGACTGTCACTATATCCCCTGATTTACACAGTGGCAGGGAGGCGGACGAATGCGTTTCACTGTTTACATCGCCACACATACACACCAAACCAATCACATACACACAATGGCATCTAGGTTAAATCTCTCTCACACAGATAAACTCGCAACAGAAAAGTAAAACGAGCATGCTGCCTGCTATCCGACCCCCTGCTAAATCTATTACCTGAGACTCATCTTGTTGAAATGGAGTCTTATCTGGCAAAAACAGCAGCAGGCACACTGGCTTCCAACACACTACCCCTCATGTACCAAACGTATTGTTCAAAAACATATTTGCATGGCGAGCTGGATGAAAATACAGTCACTAAAGTGG
Source organism: Eleginops maclovinus (assembly GCF_036324505.1). Taxonomy (NCBI): domain Eukaryota; kingdom Metazoa; phylum Chordata; class Actinopteri; order Perciformes; family Eleginopidae; genus Eleginops; species Eleginops maclovinus. The sequence continues at coordinate 16,925,328 of NC_086361.1, forward strand.
TTTGTTTTGTCTTGTGCTCCGTTCTTTTCATAAGGTTTGCACGAATAAGCGCTTGCAAAACAATTCGTTTGTGTTTCCAGCCACCACTGACGGTGCAGCAGATCTACTTTTTTATATCCATTTGGTTTGTATTCAGCAGAGAGATTTGCCGAATAATCATCCAGACTCTTTGTCTCACCGAATCATTTATCTATCAAAGTTTAGTAGAAAAATAACACATCGCAGAGTATGAGCATCACAAGGCCTTTCCAATGTCAACTGTAAAAAAACAAACAAATCACATCTAAACCCGGGTCTAAACAGACTTTTTTTTCCCTGTTTTGCCCCCATATCATTTCCATTCCCCTCCACGAAACCAAAATGAGGTTTAGATACAAAGCCTGGGCCATGGGTTCCTAATAGATTTACCCTGATGCCACGGCCACCATTTATCCTGCTCCAAAGCCACACAATGCAACAGAGTGCTCCTGAATAGCATGGGCAATTACAGTGCATGTGTGTGTTTTTATCAGTGTGTGTGTGTGTGTGTGTGTGTGTGTGTGTGTGCGTTTTGCTCTCTCCTTTTTCCAATTCCAAAACCCCCACTACTCCATCTCACTGTCCTTCACACACACACACACACACACACACACACACACACACACACACACACACACACACACACACACACACACACACACACACACACACACACACACACACACACACACACACCTTAAAGCAGATGTAATAACATGAAGCCAGGCAGCCATGTGCACTTTGCTCTTTGTAGAAGCCCAGGTGGTTACCATGGCAATGTAAAAATCTTTTTTGACTTACCCTAACATTTTATTACCCATCATTATGTATCATTAAATACATACATATTAATGTGAAAAACAGGGGTGATGGGGATGGGGGGAGGAGTAAGAGTGAAATTGGGGGTCTATCTACAAAGAAGGAAACACCTGAAAGGGGCCTTTGGTGGTTTGATGTCTCCGATAATTCAAGTATGAACATCCCTCTGTGAATTTTTTACACCAAAGGATTCAGGCATAGGTTTGTTTTTAAAATGCAAAATAACACTAGAGAGGCAGTCACACGAGATCAAAGGGATAAATAATAAGTACTGATAGCTTTGATAGGCTTAGCAGTTGGCTTAATGAGAGGAGATGAATTTGTGGCTTAAACAGAAACTCAGCATAGCAATTTCACAGTCAGATCAGCAACTTCTGCCAGAGATGTATTCAAACAGTGTAATTCTCATAAAACACTCTGCTTTTGATCCCCTATCTTTTACAGATTTGTATTTACCCCCTATCGGTCACATTTTGTGTCATACATCTTTTCATTTATAATAGCTGATATTCCATATTCTTTTCAGCTAATAATAACATAAATATGAGAATACTAACCCATCTTTCTTTTGATCCACGACTCCAGCCAGCAGCTTCGTGGCCTCGTCCGACAGCCGGATGTCTGTGTGGGCATGGAGGAAGCGGCTCACAAAGTCCTGCGGTGACATAAGGCTCTCCTCATTCTTCTTGACGCTGGCATACTGTAAAGAGAAAAACAGATACAGACACGAGGCCGCACGCTGAGCTTTAGAATTTCATTTAAAACATAAATCGAATGATACCTTCAAAGCTTTTTATAAAGAGGAAAGCACAAAAGAGGAAAAACAAAGTATATAGGTAAAACATACCTTTTCAAAAACGGCTTTCAACTCAGTTGAGTCGGCCCTCCGAGGCAGAACTGCCTGCAAGACAATAGGTTAACTTTTGTTACATATACACAATTATTTTATACACAAAGCTCCAATTTTGCATCGTGTGTGTTGTTTGAGGTATGCTGCTCAACAGAGGGTTCAGACTCATTTGTTTGTGAACTGTTGGGGGCCAAGCATCCAGTTATTAACAAGCAAAGAGAAAGAATTCAAGAACCTGATCAAGCACACATCATATTTAGCTGGATGCTCATGTTTTAAATTTAGTTAAGCACAACTACTGTAAACTAAGTTTGTTTTCATGTGATGTTTTTCTCTCCTGTTAATAATCTTGTACCGCCTCAGAACTGTATTGTGACCTTAACTATTGTAAGGGAAACACTGTTCAGGATGTTCCTGCTGGTGTTATACCTTAAAAATAAATAAAGTACCTTGAAAGAAATGTCCAATTATCCACATTTGAAGTTGGTGTAGTGTCATGAGTGCATATTAAACTAGTTTCTGAAATATTGTTATTGTAAACAAATAGACTACCATGACAGTAACCCTGTCTTGCACCTGCAGGTGGTTAACTTCAATAAATAGGATGCCCAGCATGTAGCATGATGCTAACCAAGGTTACCTGTCACTACCTGTACTCATTTAGCAGGGACACACCTGTAGACTGATGCCTGATATAAGCAGCATGCATTACAAAGAAGCAACAGTATAAATACTGCTCTTTGCAACAATAATGGAATGACAGTTCACTATAAATGAGGCACTGTAAGCCATCTGTTACATTAACTTAGCTAACCGGCTACAGTAAAGCCTCAATGTCATTGCCGTATGGTCAGAGTTAACCTCTAGCACATCCTCTTAGCAGACTAACAGCTAACTGGCATTTAACGAGCCCTCCGGGAACACATTATAACCGGCGCAGAGCTCCCTTGGAGACACTCCCGGGACCGAGCACCATCACTGACAATGCAACAGCTCCCCACAAAGAGTAGGAACTTAAATGCAAAACGTATCTTACCTTTCCTGCCATGCTAAAGCGAGCTGACCGTCAACTAGTCCCGTGCACTTCCTCCTGCGTGACGACACGCGCCGGTGCAGCGAAAGGAGGATAAAGAGGATCAGCTGGACACGAGAGGTCAGCAGATCAGTGGCTTGTGCAAGTCAAGTCCATTCAATGAGCCGATCATGTGTGTTGTAGAGAGAGTTTCTATATCTGTCTCTGTGACTCAAACTTGACCTACTAAGTGAAAGTGCCATAGAATATTCCCTGCTGTGTTTTACCCTAATCCTAACAACTAATGACTGCACTCAGACACAGCAGTCTACTTTATGTCATATTCATCTCTCACAGGTGCTTCATCCTAATTCAACGACTAGTTTAACGTTTTTGCGATCAATGTATCACTGAAAACTTGATACCATTGTTCTGTTTCAATTAGTGTTTCTAAAAATAAAAAAACACCCAAGTGTATTTTTTAATGGATGGAACATTTGTTCTAGTTCATGTTTACCTTTACAGTCACAAATTAAAGTTTAATGTTTCTAAGCCTTGGTTAAAGATTTCTGCATTACGTTTCATATGATGGTTTCTATAATATTTTATATAAAACAAACGTTTCAACAAAGATTTGGCTATAAAAACAAATGCAAAAAACAACAACATGCAAAACAAGTGCTAACAATGTGGGGGTAGTGGATGCTCTGTTTTATGGGGCCTTTTTATGTCTGTGCCCAGGGGCCCATACGGTAATGCGCCATCCCACTGATAACATAAACTACCATCTTGAAAAATGTACTATTATATTCAACAATGCATGTATTATGGCACTTAATGATAATTCCTATGTGATTTTGGAGCCCATAGCAGCAAAGTATTTAAAAGTTTTTACTGCAATATTAATTCAAGCTTTATGATATATTTAAAGTGGATAGTCTTTGAGTGGATTTATTATTACCCACACTGGACTGTACTGTAGCTACCAAGGAACAGAGGTCTATAGACGTCAGAATAAAAGCCTCAGTTCCTTCCTCACACAGCCATTCTTTCCCGCAGTAAATGGTTCCTATACTTTATTTCCAACCCTTTCCAGCCCATCTGTGCTTTGTGCCAGGAGGGAAAAAGGTGCAGAGAGAATTTTGTGACTACAAAAGCAAAGGTTAACATTACTCACAGCATAAAAACAATTTAAAAGGGAGCAAAAGGGCTCTAATGGCCCGACAGTCTTCAAAGAAAATGTATTTTGCGCTCAAAATAATTCATAGCTTTTTGCCGATGGCTTTTCAGCTTCCCGGAGACCCAGCATGAACCACTGTATTTTTCCCAGCAGGCTCTCTGCTCTTCGAAAAATGGCCTTCACTAGGGCATAGCTCGCATCCCCCTCAAAATATTGACAGCACTGAGTCCATGGCTTATTGGAAAAATGGCTGTAAGTAATGTTTTATCAGCCGATGCAATCTCCACACCTGTATTTTCCGCTGTCGTATAACAATATTTGACAAGATTAATGATTTGAACCCATGACATCTTATTTCCCATCACTGTCAATCCACCAGCAAAACAACTCACTTACTTGTGGCATTTGGTGTGGTAAGCATGTAGCTGCATTTGCTTTGCTCGTGTATTATTCATGAACCGCACATTTTACTTGTAAACCACAGTGTCTAACAGCTTTCACGTGAAACTCTAGACTGTTTATGCGGAATAAAATCTTTAAAAATGACCTTCAGTTAAATTATGTTTTTGTTTAGAGCAGGTTTTTTGCCTCTATTTTTAGCAATCACACAAACAGGGATTCTGTCAGCCGCCACAGAGTAAGTGGGTAATAATGATAAACCTTGCGACCTTTGAACTTCAATGGCTTGAGGGGTCTCCTGTCCGCGTCCCCAAGGGCCCACGCGTCCTGACAGCTTGAGTGATGAGTGGCGGACGGCTGTCTCGATCAACCTCCTCCTATTTTTAACCCACACTAAACACAGAGTTGCCAAAATAGACCCGAGCTCTAAACAAATGATTATTAGGGCACTTAGGTCTCCCCACTGACCAGCGAGTCCCTATTAACAGCCAATAACGGAGGCCCTCTGGGGTCAAAAGGTTTAAAGACTTTCTAATAAAAGTAACAGAGACATGGGGATGTGTTTTGCAGGAAAAAAGTTGTGTCTTAGTTTGAAATGCTGACAAGTTAATAATCCCTTCTCAAATGGCCCTACCGCAGTAAAATGGCCAGTTTGTTCTTACTTTTATTACTATCATCTGTCAGTCACTCAAGTCTTTCTCTTTTTTTCCTGCCTCTTCTAAAGTGGACTGAAAGAGCTAAAACAGCTTTACAGTAATGTTCTCGCTGGGGCTTTATTCTCATTTCCCATTCTTTCTTTTCTTTTTTGGATGAATTTTGAATTCTTATTGTAGTTTTAGGCAGGAAACGCCTAATGGATTCCCAAAGAAGTATTCATGACATGGTAATGAGATTCAAATTTGTAAGACATTTTTGACCTGAAAAAAAAGGCAGTTTTTGGCAGTGGCTTTGTCCTGTTTTCCACTACTCAAGAATACAGTTTCCCAGTCACTGTACTATTCCTAATGTCATTTTAAAATGTATTGGATGGAGACAGAAAGCCAACAGTACTAAAATGTGAAAACAACTGAAAAATATGTTGGAGTCACTTTCTGTCAAAACCACGTATCCTGGGGTTGATGAAGAGCAAGATGTGGCAAGTTGCATTGTGTTATATTGTTTTGTGTTGTTTAGGGTGTAAAACATCAATTTTTCAAAACAAAACAGTTAGTATAAGAACATGAAATCTGATTAGACTCATTGTGATCTCAGCAATATTAACAAAGTATCACCTTTACTAAATGTGTTTTTTTTTATAGGCCTTACTACTCATAAATTATACATGTGTGTTAATATGCTGCTCCGAAAGATACGCACTGTATACTTTTGTTTGTCAATCATTTTGAAAGATGTATATCTTCACTAGGAACCAGGCTTGAGGATAAGTTCCACAGATAAGGTAAAAGTCACGGATTGAGAGGCAGACCAACACATTGTTGGTTGTAGTCTTGTTGTGGGATTTGATGACAGTAAGATTGCTATGATTACATCTGATTTATCTTTTCAAACCTTACTCAAAAGTTGCAGATGTACTACAAAAACCATGAGGATTTATTGAATAGTGAATGGTTTCAAATCTACCTCCAGGCAAAAAGGAAACATGTTTTTTATGAGCTACAGACCATGTAATGTGCTGAAGAGAAAGGTTTATAACCACTTGTTTTGTGATATATAACCTTACACAGAGCAGAATACTTTTCTTTTGAGATGGATGGGGTTTTTTCTACTGTCAGATTGACAAAATCAAAATGTATGTCCCCAATTTGGGTTGCTGTGACCTAACCCACAACTGAATTCTTCCAAGAATCACGTTTCTGTTTTGTACAATTTCAGCTTTTCCTGAGATCTTTCATTTGTGAGAAGCTGAATATCTTGCTGAAGGACACATCAGCAGGACACATGGCTGTTGACGGACATAGTGGCTAGAAACCTGCAACCACTTGATTATAACCATGTTACTTCCCCTCTAATTAAGATTTTTTCATGTGAGCGCCAAGAATGACGCCGGAGTCATTCCAGTTGAGCCTAGAATTTGAAAGACACACATTCTGAGATTAGAACTGCTTTTGTGCAAAGACAAAACATTGTAAACTTCACACTTGCCAAATTGGGAGTTTTAAATAACTTCGAAGTGTCACCAAAACCACACAGTCCTGACTGCCCAGATAGTGTTGGACGACAAATCTGTTTTGCATAGAAGGATAAGAGAAGAGAAATTATGGGAGAAACATGTGTCAGGCCATTTTTATAAAATCAGCATTAAAAAAGTGATTCATACATCTTTTGAACACTTTGTATTTCTATGGTGGTTCATCATCTATAAAGCGAACAGTATTTGTGTTAATACATAAAGCTCTTAAGTCCTTTCTTCATCAGTCACATATTAACAAAAATAATGGAGTTCTCTCAATATGCAAAGCCTCTGCTGTCTGTCTTACAACAAAACACTTCCTATTATAATCTACTTTCATTTCTCCAATCAGTTAGTTGTCAAACACTATCCTTAATCATCACACATAACATGCACTGCATTAAAGTGGCATTCTTGTAAACACCATATCTGTAATAGCGTGTGACAAGCCGCCTTTGTTTACACCATAATAACTGGGTGTTTGAATAACTTCTCAATGACTTTAAGTAACCAGCCAGATTCACTCTGCTTCCATTCAGCCGTGCAGCCTGATAAACTGGAGTGACGTTTGGCATGGAGTGGACTGCGGATTACACCAAACACTCGGGCTGTATGGACTTCTTAAGCATTTCACCTGCGGTCTCGAGACATGGGAGTGCATTTCCTGCGCACACATTGGCGGATGTAGTGTGCATCCGTTTGCCTCATTATGCAAATGTTGACATGTGCATTCATATACATGGAAGAAAGTTCAAATCAGCCCCACCCAGATATGCATTTATTCAAAGCCCCAGCTTTACTTTCTTTGCAAACTCTCCCCTCTTTTCCATCCGCCAACCTCAACTTCAAGGCGGGCTGTCTTCTCCGTAGCTTCTGGATGAATCTGTTTAGTATCTTTCAGTTCAGATGAAGAGCTACACTAACCATGCTTCAGGGCAATTGGGATGGGCCAGGGGCCTGGCGAAGCCCGGGAAGGGGTGGATGGGAGCTTTGAGATGGTCCAGACAGGCTCAAGCTCCTCTCTTCCACAACAACAAGGACCCACACTGAAGCATGCTCAGACCCTGCAACCCGAGAGGGCACAGGGGTCCTCCAGCCTGCCTGGTTTGGGATAAATGAACCCAGATGCTTCCCACAAATGCAAAGCAAACCACGCTGAAGGAATGAGGGCGGGGGGAGTAGGTGGTAGAGGCAGAAAAAGGCGGCTTACCTCCTTTTTATTTTTTCTTCTTCCCTTAGTTGAGGCAGTTATCTGTCAGATTCCTGCGCTTTCTCATAACCACTGATCACAGAGGCCTCCGTGCAAGGAGCATTGTGGGAAATGATCAGAGGGTCATTTGTCTTTGAAGGAGAATGAGAGCAGCAGCAAATCTTTAAGTCTTTTCCTGTTCCTCTTCCTGTCAAGCTGCCACCTGGACTGAGAGAGAGGCAGCGAGAGAATGATGGTCGCATTCGCCTAAATGACTTAATTGAAGTTCGAATTGGCGCAGGAAGTTTTAGAATGTAACATGAATAGTGTGATTAAATGCCTTTGAAGGTTTTGTTGTATAGATGTGTTAGCTCTTCATCTTTTCCGCACACTTGATCGGAGACGCTAAGATGTCATTCTGCCATCTATAGAAAAACACCTGTCTCAGGAATACTCTTGGAATAGTTTCATCCCGAGCTTTAGATGAGAAGATAGATAGCACTCTCATATCTGTACGGAGCTTAGCTTAGATTAGCACAAGGACTGGAAACACGGGGAATGAGCTAGCCTGCTGTCCAAAGGTAACGCAATTCAACACATTTTTCTCAGTGGCTCATCCACCAACCCCTATGAAAAGTCTGGTTCTACAAAACCCCAATGTGTTGTTTTACACTATGTTTAAACAGAACCAGGCTTGCTGTTTCCTCCTGTTTGCAGTCTTTAGGCAAAAATAAGCTAACTAGCTGCTGTTTACTACTATTACTTTTAGGCTTAGCCCCTAGTACTGAGGACATTTTGTGAACAGGTTTTTCTCATTTGTTTCCAAAGAATTCTGTCAAAGCATCTCCAAACGATAATTTCTTGCAACTGAAATCGCAAGACATGATCGATCAAATTTCAAGGTCAGTGTACAGTTTGTGCCACACAACCTTTATATTTTACTTCCTTGTCATTTCCAAATTCATTCAAACCAACAGTCCACCTGCAAAGTGCAACTGTATCTGCAGCCAGAGGTGGGTGGTGTAATAAAGAAACTAACTTCATGAAAACATTTTACGCAGTGGCCCTTCAAAGCTCCTTTTCCTCTCTACAGACTGTGGCAATGTGTTCCTCACCAGGGACCTCAGGAGTAACCTGTGTCACTACCAATCTGCCAGCCTCTCCTGATGCCATCCAGATGCCCCATCCTGAAACACACACCGGCCTCTTTGTTTGCTCCACTTTAAGTTTAAGGCCCTTTTTTTCACCAAGTTGGACATGCACTAACACATATACAGATGTGCATACGCCAAAAAAACACACTCTCAAACTAACATGATGTTCGGACACAATCAACCACACATGCACACATCCTCAAACCACCCTTTGTCTAATGTAGAAGCAGCAATAAGGAATAAACGACACATTTCCTATATCATTTCACTAAGTCTTGCCTGCTTTAGCTCACTCTTAACCTGCCTTGCCATGTCGGAAGACCAAGAGTTAAATTAGAGAGGACTACATTTCCTGAAATGAAATGACTGTCAACTTAACTTTGCTCCATCATCCCAGAGGAGTGCAAAAAAAATACCCCAGTCCTTCCTTTCTGTTTTTGCGTAACGAACAGCAAACAGAGTTCAAGATATCAAAGGCAACTGCGGTAAAAGGCATCGCTGGCAAATGAGTTAAGAAAGAGAGTTGAGTTGTTTCAGTCTGGCTTTGATCTCAGGGATTTGTAGTGAGGGGGCAACATGTAGCTCCTGTATATGTCATCATGACCATTAGGAAGTGCTGACATCTATCTGATTAGGATGACAAAACAGCAAGCACCTGTGTGTGTGTGTGTGTGTGTGTGTGTGTGTGTGTGTGTGTGTGTGTGTGTGTGTGTGTGTGTGTGTGTGTGTGTGTGTGTGTGTGTGTGTGTGTGTGTGTGTGTGTGTGTGTGTGTGTGTGTGTGTTGCGTGCGTTGGCAATGGCCGATGTTGAAAGTGTCCATGTGCTTGCATTAATGTGTTTTCCGAGCGTTCGTGTGTATGCTCTGCATGGGTACACTTTTGCACATTTGGGTGTATTTGGAAGAGTGTGCATTTTTGTCCTTCTTCTTCCACATCTGTGAGTGTGTGAGGATGAGAGAGTGCATGCCTGTGTGGTGTGCTGGCTGGCTGTCCTGCCTCGAGGGGAGATAAATGGCTGAGTGTTGTTGTTGTCCAGAGAGCAGACACTCAGACAGCCGCTCACACATGATTAATTGTTTCCTTGTTAGGACTGGGACCAGTTGACTGTGGCTGGGCCAAGGCCTCCCACCCAGCCTTAACAACGTGTGTGTGTGTGTGTGTGTGTGTGTGTGTGTGTGTGTGTGTGTGTGTGTGTGTGTGTGTGTGTGTGTGTGTGTGTGTGTGTGTGTGTGTGTGTGTGTGTGTGTGTGTGGGCAAGAGAGTTAGAGAGTGATGAAAGGCAGAGAGAAGAATGAAAGAGAGAGAGAAAGTTATATCCTATTTTAAGTGTTTGTCTGTCATTGTACTCTCTTTTAAAACATGTGCTTTTGTTTTGAAACAGGCCACAGAGAAGTTCTTTTGGTCAAATGTGGTGAAAATGATCGATGTGAACTGGGGGGATGATTTGTCCTGCAACCTTTAAATGTTTACTTGAATTGGATTTTGCCATGTGAAATGTCTTTAATGAACCTTCTTCCTGCAATTGTTTCCCTCTCTTGTGTGGTTACATGCAGGTACTGCGTCATGTAATTAACCATCTAATTACTTGACCCAAGTGGAAGAAGCTCTACTGATTGACTTGAATCATGGCTGCACATTGATTTCTCATAGGTCACCACTGTTCAGGTTGATCTACAGTGACGCTGGGTTTCATGGGAGTGCATGAGTGAGTCTGATGATTGATTAATTACAATTATCGGAGGCCTGATAATTCACCAGAGATGATAATAACCTCAAGTGTGCTTTACTGCTCTGGCGGAAAAAGCCTCTCCGGTGTCTAAATTGTCGCTCCTATTAATTTCTCTTCCTTCACTGTCCAATGCTTTTAAGTGCAGCAGGACAGGTGGATGGCTGTGTGTTCAAATATTGGAGGTATAAGGAGGGGAAGGGGGTACAATTCTGGAGTAAAAATAAAAAACAAACACCCTAATTGCCAGGTATCATGGGTGTACGGGAAGGAAACGCAGCGGGGGGGTGTTGTTGCCGCAGACGTCACAGTTAAAAACACGCTGCCATCCTCGCAGGGCCGTTCGGCTCGGTTGCACATTGAGGTTTAATGATGGCATGAGAATGACTCACATGCAACAGTGATTCACTTTACATTAGACCCTTAATCACAGCGGCTATTATCCCTCCTTTGTGTTGATAAAAGTACAGGAATCCACTAAGACTTGTGTTAAATATATGCAAAACATTTACTTAGGGAGAATTTCTACTTCACTAATGTGTTTTATTTCGCAGCGTAGGCTAGATGTAGGCTACTATAACTGGTTGGATTAATGTGGTTATTAATATGTAGATTTGTCTGGATGATTGTTACTGACATGGACACTTTGTTATGGTGTTTCATATAAATTCATGTTGTCTGTATCTGCCCAGGCATTGCAGATGAAAATTGGCTCATAGCTAAATCTGGCACAATGATCCAGTTTAAGGTTTTTTCAAATTTGGATTCTACTTTTCCCCAAAACATAAACACATGACCATTGCAAAATATGTATTTTGCTCTGATTCTGGTCTAAAGTCAGTTCATCTAATATATAGCGTATGCTTGCAGGGCAGTACAAACTGCTACATACATTCTAAGTTTTTTACCCTTGTGAAATGATGCATTTATGTGTCAAAGACCTGCGAGATGGATCATGTCATAAACTGCACGGATGAAATTTGGCACTCATAATTCATCCTGACATCAAACCAAAGCCTTGTGTTTTCATAGTGACTCAACCACCAGGGATGGCGTTAAACTGAAACATACCCATCTGTTTCTTTCTCTGTGCCAACATGTCACATCGGGTTAAAATCCTGTCAGGTTTAAGTGACGGTGATTCTGCAGCGTGATCCCACACTGTCTTAAATATCCAGTGTCATGTCCACCAGTTCACATGGCTTTATCATCATTTTTAGCTGAGCTGTGATGATTCAAATAAAACGTTTTCCCAGCAAAGCATGGAACCAAGATATTGTATATGTGGCGAGGTGGTTTGTTGTTGTTTTTGTCAGCAGGATTTTGAAAACACTACCTGACAGACTTTCAATGAAACATGGTAGAATGGAGTAGCATGGGTCAGTGAAGAGCATATTCAATTTTGGAGCAGATCATTAGGTCATTTGGGCTAAAGAGACTTTTTCTTATGGAAATGGCCGAGCTTATGTCCCAGAGGCCTTACTTTTCTCTATTGTTGTCATTGATGTGAAGATAGCAAAGATGCAAGACTTACGACGTCATAATACTGAGAAACCAACATTATGAATACCTAAAAAGGCATCAATAAAACCATAAGATACAGCATGTAATATCCACAGCTTCAGGTAGAATATCCCTTCATTCTGATCCTATGTGAAAGGCTTTATTTTAAAAGACTTTCTATTATCCTTTGTACTTCACCTGCACATGATATTATAGGTACGTTTTTTGATGATAAGTATTCTGGATTTCGTCTTATAAAATAGAAAGGGGAAAACCATTCAAAAAAACACAGGATCATTTTGATGACGATGAATGGAGCTGGAAAAGTAGCCTGTGGTCAATCCATACTGGTTAATTGAGGCAGTTAGGGTAGAAGCGACTTAAAAGCCCCGGTCCTCCTTGACAATGAAGGCTGTCCTATAAGGGACCCTCAGTAGGGCCCTCAGGTCTTTTGATGGGACATTCGCCAGCGTCCTTTGGGGCTGTTTCACCCCCCACAATAAACAGGCAGCCCTTTGTCGACAAGAGAAGGGGGCTCTGAAGGGTTGCTCCTCGTTATTATTTTCTAAAGTAATTATACCTTATTATCTGTGTTTACTTTAGCGGGGGTGCGAGCGTGCAGGTGTGGGCCATTCGGCAGTCGGTTGGCAGTGTTGAACGCATCCCGAGTGTCTTTTTTTTTTTAACTCTCTCCCCACCATCTTTACTTGGAGGTTTTTTGGGGGGTTTTAGTAGTATTGTAGCCCTGCCGCTAATTTCCTCCCAACAAAAGAATTGTGCAATTACAGCTATTATAGTAGCAGCTGCATGCTTCCTAGCTGTGCAGAGACAGCTTCGTCTTTTCCCTGGCTCAGTGGTGAAGGGATTGGAGAGGGGAGAAGCAGAGAGAGCAGGGCCTGCAGCGGGGAGGAGAGAGTTCGAATGGTCACAGTAGCTTCCAGTGTCTGCAGGAAAGAGGAAAATATAGCCTAGGAGGCTGGTGTGTTCCCTCTGTGTAGACACAGCAGGGACTCTCGCCCACAAGCCTGTGGGCCTTGAGAACAATGGATCTGCCATCTCCCAACATGAAGTGTTATGAAATTGTCTTCGCCACAGTTCCATTGGCTGCTCTCTCGCATGGAGTCATGTGGTCTCAGAACTGCGTGGGCCGGGGGAAAAACGATTTGCAAATAAGAAAAAATGCTTTTTGAAAAATCTAGTGTCACATGAAGACCAGAATCTGTTTACAGGATTTGCGGCATCCAGTAGTTACCATATAGACTGACCCCGAAAGTAATGAGTTGAAAGTAATACACTCAGCTTGTATTACTGAATGAAGAATAAACATTGCCAACGCTAACAAAAAGACAACTCTTTAAAAAAATAATCCATTGTTTCAAATGTTTACGACAAAAGCTTTCAATCATGTTATTGGCAGATTGTTATTCAGGCGTCTGTAAGTCAATATCAGCCTCAGGGAGCATCTTCAAACATGTCATGGGGAATCATGTGGGTCACAAAGAACAACAAAAATCCTTGCACAAATTAAATAAACTATTAAATTGGATCAAAGAACAGCTAGTGCAGAGACACTGAAAAGCCGGCGTCCTGTGTGAGGTTGAAATTTGAGGGCCCATCGAGGCCCTCATGGCGTCAAACACAAGGGACCAATCTCATGCTCTCAGCACAAACAAAATGGTCACAGGTCCTCCTCTGTTGCTCTCACTTACCAATTCTCTCACTTCACCGACTTCCCAACACTTAGAATAATCATCTGGCCCAGGGCCCTTAGTTTCAAGGGCATAAACAGATCTGAGGATCACCTATGTTCGAGTCAGAGCTCTTTTAGTTCACTTCATGAGCATGTGACCTTGCTCAATTTCCCGCAGCACTTGCCAACAAAATATTAGTTTTCTTTATTGACATGTATATCAGCAGCAGCTGGAGCATTGTCTTTTCAATCATAATATGGGCCCAGGAGAGCTGTTTGGCTGTGATATGCAGCTGATTGAGATAATAACTAGTAGTAAACAAGGATTTTTTGCCTTTTTCCAGAAGAGAACGAGAGACTGTCAGATGCTTGTCATCCTGCTTTCAGTAGCCAACATTTAAACACTTGACCTGAGCTAGCAGATTTCCACTTCCACCTTTTCCAGCCTTTAATGCCAAAATCTGAGTGCGACACTTTGAAGTGCAGAAAAACTCTTTCAAAATGTAAACTGATGCAAAACAGTGAATTGTGCGGTTAATCAGACCATAATAGGAAACAAAGAAAAGCTACTAGGAGTGGCTACCCACAGGCTGAAGGCGGTGGTGAGGAAATGATTCTAAATGTGGCTCGATATCATAAAGCCCTGCTACAGTCAAACTTTAAATGATTTAACGTGTTTGATTTTAACACGTCGTAAAAACCATGATACTTTTGTTGCATCAACAGTTTATGAGGTCTGTAATGTAGAAACTGGTGTATTACTCTTCATTTTAGCCTTCAGATACAGGAGGTAATGGGAGGCAAGCAGGAACATGTTTGGCTTCATTCACTGGATAAGGACAGCTAGACTTCTTAATGGAAGTAGTTGCTGGTTAAACAATCTTCCCACACCGAATACATTAGTAATTTGAGTAATTGTTTGAGGAATTTTGTTGCATCAAGATTATTATTTTTTGCCACATCTAGTTTTTTCATGTTTCAAAAAAGGGACGCTCAATTTCGAGAAAATGATCAGGAAAGGCTGATTGTATTGTAGAGGTTTAAAGTCTCTCACCCTATCTACAGTATTTATTTAAATTTGACTTGATTAAGATTTTTTTCAAGGACTTGACTTTGATTTCCTGCCGTATGAACACACAGCATGACTTTTTGAGCTGATCGTGTGTTTTGAAAATAAACTAAATCAATCAAAGTAACTTGTATCTACATCGGAAAAAATACATTTTCAATTAATAGAAGTACAAAAAATAGAATATGGTGCTTGAGAAAATGTATTTAGGTTACTTTGCACTTCTCCAGGCAGAGGATGAATGTTGTTTTCAGGATGAAAGCGGCGCTTGCAGCCTCCGTCTTACTGGCATCTATTTCAGCTCATTAGGACCCTGGGACTGAGAGTCGACAAAACACTGAGAGAAATCATTTTGTCGGGGGAGTGTGGCGGGGATAAATTGGCCTCTGGTTCAGTACGAGAGTCCCCGCTGTGTAAAGCGGAAGAGAAGGGCCTGGCTGGCAGTAGGGGCAGGCCCAGGCAAGGCAGGCTGGGGGCCCCATGCTGAGACCCCCTCCCTGCCTCTGACAAATACGGCAGTGGATAATCTCTCCTTCAGGGACTCGGCCCAGTGCTGTGGGGCTGAGAAGGGAAGGGGTCTGTTATACAGGAACTGCCTCTGTGTGTGAGGAACATGCACCACAAACACACTTACACACACTTGTATGCATTGTGTGTACTTCCACTGCGCACAGATTATGTACATCTCCATTTCCCCGTGTACACTTTTCCTCTCTTCCTGTCACGCTGACATCCCTTTGACAGATTTAGTAAACAGAGCCTAATATTAAAGTAAGGTTGCTAAAAAATGATCACAAATATCTTTGATAAATTCTGATGTGCACTTGAACTCGAGTAAAATCATGCAAAATTCATGCAGTTCGAAATAAATGCACATTGTGTCAGAGGGCAATAACAAGCCGTCCATTACAGGTAGACCGTGTTGACTTGGCAGGTGTGCCTCGGAGATCAAAAGCTCTTATCAAGACTGTAATTTGTAGATATTTAAGCCATATCAGACATCTTTCATACAGAAACTAATACCTGCATGGATGGATATAGTTTCTACATCTAAGAATAAGAGCAGTGCAGGAAACATTAGGTGAAACGGCAGGGCGAATGCTTGATTTTCTGGTCATAACCATTCCATCAGTTAAATTTAGCCATTCATTTGAGCCATAAAATTGAAGTATGAAAGCAATTATTGGGTATTCATTTGCAAATATTATTCTACAGCAAAGTTTCTGTGATTACTAAAGAAATGGAATCCAGTTGTTCCAGATAAGACCAGTGCAGCACCAGATCAGATTAAATATTAACAACATGTTAACATTAGCAGAATTATTAACTCTAAATGTCATCTGCTGTAGTATTCAGTAAGTAAAAACACTCAAATTATTTCTCAAAACACTTTACTTCCATCAGTATTTCTTACAAAAAAAAGAAACAAATTATCATCATCAAATGTCTTCTGGCGGTGTGGGATCGACCAGTAATAATCAAATATAAATGTCCATATCCAATGTCATCGGAGACTGAAAGGCTCGTCAGCCACTAAGACGTCTCCATCTTGTAACCATGTTTTTCCAGCTCCGCTCTGCAGGGAGTAAAAGAAAAACAGAAAGATCAAGTTAAATGATTACAGGTGGGCGGTGGAGGCATAAGTACCCTCTGCTATTGATTGTAAGAACCATTAAGAGATGGGAGTGAAAAAATATAGAAATATTGCATAATGCGTGCAGCTATAGATTTGATGATTACATATGGCAGCTGTGCCCTTTAACTGTAATGATATCTTTAAGAAACAGCTTAATAGCATGGCTCTCATAATTGGCCTAAATAAAACAACAGCATATTACTATCTAAAGAGTAATCAAATAAAAACAGAGCAGCCACTTCAACAGTTATTGATTATCCAACAAATGGAGTGTAAGCATGACTGATCTCATGATAACTTTGTGAATTTCAAGGTGTTTAAAGCACAATTTCAGATACAAGTGAAACATGCAGCTGTCGAGCAATTAACAACCTCAGATTTAAGGAGGAGCTGCGTGTTGGGTGCAAAGTAAGACACCAAGAGTGCAAACACACTATTTGTTTCATGCCATTGCCAACTTGAAGATGCATGAATTTGATCAACAATGAATAGTTCAAAGAGAAATCTGCAATACGAAGTTTTTTTAAATAGAGATGCACCAATGGCAGTTTTTATGACAGACTCTGATCTGACTTTCTGCAGATTAAATTTTCCCTTACGAACTCAAATTGTCAGCATTCACCAACATTGTTGTAACCTTTCTTTAATGGAAACTCTTAATTAAATTATCTTCATAAAAATCAAACAAAAAATAGCAATATAACCATTTCTATATGAAATGTTTTAAATTTGCCAGAGGAAATAAATGAAACAGATCTAAATAAAAACACACCTGAAGTTAAATCCTATCTTCCACACAGACCTGCATGGTGTCTGTATGTTGCTGTGATGTCTCTCAGCTGTCTTAAGGTAGATGGCCAGGAAGCTTAAAATCACTACCGACAACCTACCTGCTTTTGGCTATAATGTATGCTGTTTAAAGTAAATAGCATCACATTACAAAATCTAGATTTTAAGTTTAAGCGCAAACGTGGGAAGATGGTGTCTTCCCCTTTTTAAGTTATTATGTCACCAGTTTAATCTAGAGATGATAGGGAGGCCGTTTGGTGCTTAGACATAAACATTGTTGTACAATTTATGCAAGTACCAGCCATGTTGGCTGCCGAGCAAATTCTCAATTGTTTGTTTGTTTGTTTGTTTGCATTCCTCCTATTGCAATTTCAGAAAGTGCACTTTAGGAACGCACTGTTGCTGGTATAGTTGTGATGTTCTGTGTCGTCAAGTTTTTCGAGTATATTTTGGTGGGCTAGTCCACAGCTAACTTCTGTTGTGCAACCCTGTGTTGCATTAAAACAATAAATGAAACAAGATCTTTATATTTCGAAATCTGTCAAGGTTCAATGTCTTGTTGTTACATTGCTGTAGTACAGTGTATGAGATGAAAGGTCGTCGATGTATGAGATGTATTTTCTGTTAATGTTGATTATTATCAGTGACCACAGTGCATTATAATGATTTTCTGATTTGCTGTGCTATATAAAACTGACAGCCAATGAGGGGATGTATCTTAAGATTTTGAAATGTATTGATATTGATACCTCAGTTGATTTGAGAAATCATCCTCTACGTTGTCATCATCCCAGTTGTCTTCCCACACATGAGCATCTTCATCTTCATCCAGCCCGGTCCAATCTAGGAATTATACAGTGGGAAATTAAAAACATAGTATTGGTGACAAATCCTGAATTCTAGGCAAAAAAAGGCTTTAAAACACTATAGGTGTTGTTGAGTGTAAACGTTCACCTCATGGGATTATGCTCAGTGTTTACCTGAATGGCTAACTCTTTAGCTAGTTAGCACTGCTTTTAGCAATATAGCTAATGCCTCGATTCTGTCAGAACAACATACGTGAATGTGGATTAATACAAGCACAATGACTGTAAGATAGGAGAACAGTGAGCTCTATGAGTCGACACGTTTAGTGAAGGTATAAGTAATATACGTGTTATGACTTTGTGGCGTGTAACAAGAAAGACTCTGCAAGCTAATGCTAACATGGCTAGGCTAGCTGAGTCACTCCTGAAGGGCCCAGCAGCGAACCAAAACAGGTACAAATAGCCAGTAAAAAATAAAACAAGAAAATTATGATGCACAATATTTTCTTTATAAAATTACCCTCGGCTGGGAATTCCTCAAACTCATCATCCTCCTCCAGTAAGCCCAGGTCCACGGTCTGTTTCTTGTCTGACATGTTACCAGTGTGACGGTGTGTTTCTGTGAGTGAGCGGCTCTCTTTCTGAGGAAGAAGCTGCTCGAGCGGGTACAGACTGCGGTAACTGCGCAGGAGAGCGCAACTCACCACGTTTTAATGCAAGGCATGGGAAGGGAAGGGAATGGAAGGGAAGGTAAGCCCATTTTGTTGTATTTAGCATATTACATTACGACTACAATAACAATTGTATTTACTTGAATATGCACGTGCACTCACTCAGGCTATGTAAAAAAAAAATTCACTGCAAAGATTAACACAGACAGTTGTCATAAGACATAGATAAGTCGATAAAATCGTGGAGGGCAATTCACAAAAACCTAGACCGGTTGTTGTGTTTGAAAACTGGCCTTGCTCTTCTTGTGCATTAAGAACCCATGTGTTTGGGCATGATATAATACACAAGTTATATACAGTATAAAATCCCACATACTGTGCGCCCTCCCATTCCACCCTGCCATGACCTCTTGCCACCCCATGTAAAGTGTTCTAGATCCTCAACTGCACTAGTTG
Source organism: Eleginops maclovinus (assembly GCF_036324505.1). Taxonomy (NCBI): domain Eukaryota; kingdom Metazoa; phylum Chordata; class Actinopteri; order Perciformes; family Eleginopidae; genus Eleginops; species Eleginops maclovinus. The sequence continues at coordinate 16,944,465 of NC_086361.1, forward strand.
AGATAAATTCATATGTGTATGGGCATGGCGTATAAGTAACTTTATGATGTGTTTTGGTTATAAAAGCTGCCATTTAGACCTATGTCAGCATTAAAACCTTTAAAGTATAAAATAAATATGGTTTCTAACTTACTAAGTTCATTCAAAAGACAAAGTGGGTGAAGAGGGGTATACATCTCCATTATATGAGTTGTATCTTTATTAAAAAGTTTAATAAGTCAGTAGTCTGACAGTTTACTGCCTTGTCATCCTGAAAATACAAAATAAAATGAGTGAAACAGAAGTCAGATAGTGACCTGTTGTTGTCACCTATTGCATGAGCATTTGTAAAAGATACAGTCCACATAGTTGTGGTGTCTTTGGAATTTTAATAGGTAGTCTATGCTGTTACATACTGAAGCATCAGCTATTTTACTAGGCAAATAAGATGTGTTTTCAATTATTGAAATGAGATTCTCATTTTCCCCTGTTTTTTTAGTTTTAGCACTAGCAAAGTGGAAACTAATGTGCATATTGATGTCATTGATGTAATGTTGTCTTTTGGTTTATCGAGTGGAAGTGAATATTTCTTACATAATTAAGTTTCAGATTATTCTGAATCATTTCAATATGCTCAGATCTTAATGGACTGGCTCTACTTTCATCATTTTATGTCAAACTCTTAACAGCATGGCACCTTAATTAAAGATGTGAAGAGCAAAAAAGCGTAAAAGACTTTTAGATGAATTTGATTTGATGTGAACTTTAAAACAATCTTGCATAAATGGATTTAATATCCTTTGGACTCTCCTGGCTTGTACTAAGTTTGTGTTTTGTTTATGACTTTCCTTCACCTGTTGGATAAAGATGATTTAAATGGATAAAACTAGGGATCCTATAAAGCATGCATTTGCTTGCTTATGCGTTATTTGATGATTTAATGGTTTTCAATAATAGTGGGTTGATATTTAAAAAGCAAAGCTTTGGATACTAAAACAGAAAACTATTTCTTATTTGCCCCCCTGAAATGTCTCATTGTATATTGCAATCATTTCCAAACACACACTCTCTCTCTCTCTCCACCACAAAAGCCTTGTACAATTCTCTTTCCTCAAAACATATGCACACAAGTCAGTCAAATTTCAGCAAGATCTTCCGTTTAGGAACAAATGCACATTGTAACTCATGTGGCCTGCTCAAATAATGAAGCGGCAGCCACAGCTTAGGATGTATTTTAGATAAATGAGAGCGCACATTTACCACAAAACCACTCGCACCACAATGAAAATTGCTCTGCAGCTGTCATATGTTGACAGATGGAGCAAACCTCAACTTAGGCTCTACATACTTATTCTATTTTCAAATTATTTTGTAATCATCCTAAGCCTTTACACATGACAATGCCACAACATTCAGAGGAAAGAGGAACAAGACATGGATTAAGAGTGCAGGAAGTAAATGCCAATGTGTTTAAATGGCTTGATTCCAGTTAGAAATATATGCACGAATTAACTACAGGTTTTAGTTATTACAGAATATTTAAAACATGTCTGCAAACAAATCAGAATAAAATAAGTAAACATTTTAAATGTATTTTAATTTGATGAATGAATATGGTTAAGGCTGCATTAAACAGTTATTTTCTAAATAAATGGCCAATTGTTTGAGTTTTAAAATGGGGAAATATAATCAAAGTCAAAGTCCACTTTATTGTCAAAGTTTCCACACGTGTTATACATACAGAAAATTGAAATACTGTTTCTGGCAGTCCCACAGTGCAAATATAAACAGGTCATATAACATAGAAAGATAAGAGCGTAGAAAAAAAGGGGAGGGGGGTAAAAAGGGGTATACAGAAAAAGAAAAAAAAAACTAAGTATATATACATACGTATGTTCGACACAATCTACACAGTTTGACGGTAGTGCAAGTAGTTCTTTAGTGCAAAACCTATATATATATATACCTATACCTACCTTGATGAATTTCAATGTCTTTTGTTGTTGTGCATATTTTTAGCATTTTTGCCTGAAAAATTATAAATCGATTTAGAAAATAGCTTTAACTAGGGCCCTACTCTAAGAACATGTATCATCTATTTCTGATATTTCTAACAAAAATGTTGTGTGAGAGACTGTAAGATAAAAAAGACGGGTAAATTTATAAAATTACAACCAGTGTTAATATAATTTACATCTCCAGTAGAGAATTTGATAATGAATAATAGTCTGCCTTGCTATAGCTGCCCTTCCTAGCTGATACTGTTTCCCTTGTCACTCAGTCTCAGATGCAGGTGAAGTCCTGGGAAGTGGCTGCTACGTCCGCCCAGCATACCTGAGACTGCAGTTACACCGCGCCTGGCGCCTGAAGTCTCTGCTCAGGTAAAATAGGGAGGGGGTGGCGGGTCACATAAGGGAGATACAACATGGCCACCGCAGACAGACTCCACTGCAACTTACGTCTGAGTAGCAGCATCACATTTCTGTCCTTTCACAAAGCCCTCTGGGAAAGGACAGGTCGGCAGCCGCTGTAAGTACACTGAAAGAGACAAACGGGGCAGACAGAGGAAGACTCCAGCTGAAGCCTGCCTGGCCAGTCTGACAATCTAACCCCCCCCCCCCCCCTCCATCACCCCCTACAACTACTGCCTGGCTCTCTATCACAGGCCCTGCTCATGATATGGCCTTGAGGCGCTGCACAGTTAGAGGTGGATGGATGGAAATGAGTGGATATTTAAAATAAATGACTTAAGTGTGTTTCACCAAATAATTCAGATCACGTCCAAGAGATAACCCACAAGACCTCTCCTTCCACTTGTCAGAAAGTGGCAATGCATAGAAGACTGCAGTCCGTCTGCTGTCTTGTCTAGCCTAATTCGCTGTACCTGTGGACACTTTATGGACCTTTTTACTTTATCTAGACACCCCCTTCCTATGGTGCTGCTCAAAGCTGAGCATGTGCATACCTTAGAAAGCTTAATTTTGTTGTCAAAGCTGTGAAGTATTAAGACAAGAAAGTAACAGGAAATATGAGCTCAAAGAAATGCCCTGAGACATACAAGAAAGTGATCATCGTGGATTAAGGGGACTTAACCAGCCAATTAATGAGGCAAATCCAAGAAAAAGCGTGTAAGCTTCGCTCCTAGGAAATCTGCGGAGAGAGCGATATGCTTCCAGGATATGTCTGTCAAGATCCTGTATTAAATTTAATCCCAGCCAGTCAGTAAGTCTACTCCTTTGTGTGTTGTGTGGAAACCCAGTCTCTCGTCATATAAATACATACATCTACTAGAGAACAGTGGAAATTGATTATTTCAAACTTGGTAATAAAATTCCCATATGTGTCAAATTAACAATAAAAAAAGGATCTTTTTAGGTTTGTTTTGCACCACAGAGCCGTTTTTCTGGGGGTCCTATTCATTGAGATATCTGTCATGACGAATTTAAGTTTCATATTTTCCCCCCTGTCCGTCTTGAAAAGCTCTGTCATCTTGGGCTTGAGGTACAGTTTGCCAAGAGGCTAATGGCCCTTTATGACAGTACAATCTGATGCCTGTGCCGGCTAGCCTCCAGGTAATCCTGTCCACCTCGGCGGCTTAGCCCTGCTCGGGCTTAAGTTGCATATTTGGTTTTTATCAGGAAACTGCTGATAAATGCTATCAGCGAGGGAGAAATGAAATATGGGGGGTCTAGCTCCTTTTTGCCTGAGCCCCTAGTTGAAATCTAGAGTTGAGGAACAATGACACCTCTATTGGTGGAGCTAGACTGTCTGTATAGGGTTGAAATAAACACCATATGACTCAAGATTTTTATTTTGAAATTCTGTTTAATATTGTTACCAGCAATTACAACTCACAGGCTTTTTAGAAACCATTTTAAATTTTAAATTTCTTCGCATAAATGCATGATAATCCTGCTGCTCAACACTTCACTCACAATTGCTGCAGCTATTCTTTTAGACCTCCAAAATATCATTTAATAAAATTATTAAATTACATGCTAATTTATTTGCAGTAATGTGCGCTAATAGTGTGCTACCTCTGTGTCCATGGTCCAATGCCATGGACCTATACTATACATGAAAAGCACTCACACACTCTTACCATAGGTGACAACCCCCTCTATGAAAAGCACTCTTATTGGAAGTACCCATTATCTGCAAAGTCTATCTTCATGCTGACACAAAGTCATTAGCTTAAGCTGTCCTCTTTGTAAAATCATTGTTAATTTCTTTGGCAATTGTGCATGGTGATTTGACACATACTTTCATTGAGTGCTTAAAATAAATTACAGGTAAATTAAATAATGGACCCAACAGATATAAAATATTACACAGCACATATATCCAACTGACTGAGCTCTGGGATCCCCCTTGAAAATACAAAATATGGTAATATGGTTTACATTTTCTTTATTTAGGACAAAAAGGTAAAAGGATACATGTTCTCATCTTATTGAGGCTCTGCTAACGTAGGCCTAAAGTGCATCTATTGTGCCGTGACATGTCCCAAGATCGGCGCCACAAAAGGGCTTTGTGAGAGATGACACAAGTCACATGTCCATGAAACATGCGGGTTACCTTTCTTGCATTTTTGCTTGAACAAATATGCCTTCCTTTTACCACACTTTATACTGCTTTTGTCGGCTTGATATTTTTAAGAGAATTATTACATATTCTTTGTATCCTCCATATTTATGTGTGTTTCTTTTCTCCCGTTTTCTCCCTCTTTTCCTCTCCACAGTCATTTTCTATTTCTCTATACTGCACGCAGAAACAGAAACGCCTCCCCCTCTCTCTAGTTATAGTCATGGTATATCAAAGTGTGTGTATCCCCCCGTGTGTTCAGTGACTGAGTGACAAGACCTGCTCTGCTCCTCTGTGACACCTGTCAGAGCCTCGTCCGTCGTCTGTGTGCAAAGATGGAAATGAGCAGGAGTGACACAACATGCCAGAGGTGACGGTGACGGCTCACTTCTCTCCCCCGGCTTCTGAATCAGTTGCACAGCTCGCAGCTCGTGGGATGGCTGGGGAACAATAATTATCCACTCCGAAACTTTCAGATGAACCTTATTTGTGATGCAGTGATGTCACACTCACTTTGACATTTGAGTTGTAATGCTAGGTGATGTGGCGTGACGGTTAGTGCCTGTCAAAATATGTTCAACTGCAAATAAGTTTGGAAATTATGTTGCTAGATCTATTTGTCTACATTGCCTATATATAGATATATGTATATGCATACAAGCCTATAAACGTTAAAGCCAGATTATGCAACTTTAAAAGGAAAACATATCTTCCTTTTACAAACTAAAAGCTGTCTTCAAAAAATTGCAACATTGCTCAATTCAAAGCTCTCTATTTCAGCGTAATTTGGTCCGATTTGATCAGTGTCTTATGGTAGTGAAGGTTGGAAAAGGTCAGTTTGCTGACTTTTTGCTCTGTTTCTGCTCATCTATGCTACTGTAACAATTAGGGATGATCATTTTAAGTAATTTCTATATGAACTCTCACATCTATCTATCTATCTATCTATCTATCTATCTATCTATCTATCTATCTATCTATCTATCTATCTATCTATCTATCTATCTATCTATCTATCTATCTATCTATCTATCTATCTATCTATCTATCTATCTATCTATCTATCTATCTATCTATCTATCTATCATATAATAGTACTTAGACCTGTCTGCTCTGCACAGACTAGACATTTTAGCAAACAGTAGTTTAGCATTATCCTATCTGTGTATCTGCAGTGGCTGTTGTGCCTTCAATCTACATTGCTAGGTGATACCCAAAGCACATTGATCCAGCTGCAACTGCAGTGTAATCCAACTCTTTTCATTGTTGATTTGCCATAATCTCTAACTGACTAACCCTCCACAATTTGGTTTTGCTGAATTCCGTGAGTATAATCCCCAACATGTGGCCGTTCCTAGCCCCGGAAAAGTCTGTGATTGGTCTGATTGATAAATGAAGCCCTCCTTATGCTTTTGGTCGTCCGTTCGAAGGGGGCCTCTGTGGGTCTGGACTATGTCCAGGAAACCCGGGACAGCCACTTATTAAGTAGTTAGACCCTCATGACGAGGCTGCAGACAGGGACCACTGGTGGTCACCTGGGTTTGGATTTAGCTTTGGCATCCCTCAGCCATCAGTCAGGTCTGCAGGTCTGACTGTGGTTACAGGTTGTGAATGGGTAACAATCCTCTCTTCTGCAATGAGGTCAAGGGTTGTGTGTTTGTTCAGCCTGGTCAGCTAAAAACACACGATTATTAGTGCTTTATCAAAACAACAGAAAACCACCCTGTGTTGTTTGAATGAGCATGTTAACTATCCAACTTTGTGCACAGAGTAGGAAAACATGAAGTCTAACATTGTCATTAATCATGTTCAGTCCTTGTTAACCCCTTTTATAACAATTTAAATCTCCTCACAGGTATTCTTATGCTTACTGGGGGAAGTTAATGATAAAACAGAGAGGACGATATGCAAGAGTAGACATTCAACACCCCCCCTTTGGTAAAGTCATTACTGTTTCTAAATTGTTTCTTCTCCTTCGATGAATTTTTAAACAAAGATGCACAGTGTGTCTGTTCATTGTCAATTTAACAAGTTTCAGGGAGAAAAAGAGCAAATAAACATCTTAAATTAAGCATAGAAGAAAGACTTTACTCCAAATATTTAGGATTAAATTAATGTTTCCTTAGCTTGGTTCTCAGTCACATACAAAATAGGGGGACGATATCGTTAGCAACATGCATGATTTATCCTTTAATCTATATTTTTTGCACCGGGTTTTAATGATGCAGATAAATCCTCACAACATGACAAAACGCAACAGTTCCCGCATACTTTGCCATTTAATGGTAAACATCAGTTAAGTCCATGCAAGTATGAAACCAAAAATGTTTTGGATGACCATGAGCACAGCTTAAGTGGCTCGGCCAATGCTGTTGTGCTCAGGATCGGAGTAAAGCACCCTGGGTAGAGCCCAGATGAAACACTAGGAGGTGAAAGGGAAAGCGGTGATTTGTCATTAAGACTTTTCAAAGAAAGGTCAATGCCAAGGGTCCAATTTATGCTTGTTATAATTTCACTCCAATCGTTACCCCATGCCCCTAAACACATTCTTCTTCCATGTTTCCAGAGAACACCACACAAGCTGCAACTGGCTGTATGTGATTAAATTCCAATCTACCACATTCCTCACAATGCCAGAAATGTTTTCATAATGTTGTTATAAATTATCCTATTGAATTTTTACATATCAATTGTTGTTAGCAGTGTGTGTTGAGTGTGATGAAACCCAGTTCAGCAGCATTTATAGCACCATTGTTTGTCATGTTATATATTTGGCAACTGCCTCGCACTGTAATCGACTTTGGCTTCGGGTCGGAGCTGTTTCTGCGCTCATTAATACGGAGAGAAGGTGAGGAAAGCCTATTTCAGTATGACTGCCAGGTACAGTTTCTCTTGGCCCGTGTAGCATTTGTAAAACATGCTCTCATAAAACCGAAATCAAACGCTCCAATTCTTGAATGGGATGTTGGAAAATTATTTACAGGCAAATAAAAGTTGCGTGCGACCATGTAAAAAGCAGCCAGTGTTTTGGTGCATGGTTCTGTTTAGCAGAAATCATTTTCAATCCGACATCTTGGAGTGTCGCCAGTGATTTGCTCCAGACTCTTGTTAATCCTTTGCACACACTTGAAAGTTGATCATCTGAATTTAACACAGCTCTCACACAACATGATTGGTTTTGTGTATGTCCATACAGTTGCTTGTTCATGTAGTTTCTTGTCTGTAGTGTACTGCTTTTCGTTTTCTTAGTACTTGTACTCTGTGCAATGACAATAAAGTGGAATCTAATCTAATGTAGTGGGAGATAAATTGCCTTTTCATTAAAAGTATTCAGATGCTGCTCGATACCTTCCTGCACGCACACACAGACACAGATGTGCATCATCACTGGGTGATTGTTGGTGACCTTGGCTGATTGAACTCGTAGAGGGCAGCCAGTCTTGCAGCTGGGGCCGCTGTCTGGCTGGCCAGGGCAGTGGGGTGCTAAGGAGAGAAATGGTAGCGTGACTGTGAGGGACTGCCGAGCAGCCATATCATGACCCCAGCAGACACACTCCCAAGTCTGCGCACTGTGCTGCACTTGTTTCCCTGGCAGAGACGGCAGAGACAAAAGAGCAAGGAACTTCCCCAGACCTTCATTTGGGGTTGTTTGGACAACTCTAAGGCCCCCACAGTGCCCCCAGGGGCCTCTCAGCTGGCCCGGAGAGAGGGCGACCAAGTAATAAGGCAAAGCAGTGAATACTGAGCAATTAAGAGGGGCAGTGTGTGTGTGTGTGTGTGTGTGTGTGTGTGTGTGTGTGTGTGTGTGTGTGTGTGTGTGTGTGTGTGTGTGTGTGTGTGTGTGTGTGTGTGTGTGTGTGTGTGTGTGTGTGTGTGTGTGTGTGTGTGTGTGTGTGTGTGTGTGTGTGTGTGTGTGTGTTAGGAGCTATAAAGTGAAGAGGAATCTATGACATCATTGTTAAAGGGAATTTATAAAAGCCATTTGTGGCATGTGCTGGTTCAGATTTCCTATGATAATGAACAGTCATTCAACCCGAAAAGCTGCAGTGTCTCCTTTTTTGCATATTAGTTGATGACGTTCAATAGAGTATAAATCTTGAATCTGTTCTTATTATTTTGGGGAATGCCTTCCTTGATATGGACCATGTCTATGGATTTTATGATCACATAAAGTCTGTTCCACTCTATTATTATCGCTCAAGTATACAGGAAACATGCATAAAATCTAATATGTGCGTAGTTTATATAGCCATATCCAATGTTTATAGAACAATGACTCATGGTTTCTGCATTGGATGTTTATTTGTTTGTTTATTTGTTGGTCATATATTTGGTGGATAATAACCTACCTCAGCGAACCACATAAAGCGAAAGGGGAAACATTTGTAATGGCAATTGCGCAGCTTATTTTTCCACCTCAAGTAATGGCAAAAAACTGTAAATAAAACAAGCTGTGAAAAGTTTTCGTTGCCTTCGTTTAAGAGAAACCCAAGTGAGCCTCGTCTACACGTGATTATTAACCTTTTATGGAGCAACAGAAAGAAAACAATTGCAAAGCTTTTAGTAAAGAGGCTTTTGTGAGTTAAGATGCAGAGGCTTCAAGGAAGTAGTTGAAAGGGTGAGTCAAAAAGTCATCAAAAGAGGTTTTTAGAGAGGTCAATGACTGAGAGAAGAAAGGTTTGGGTGTAGTTACATGAACGCAACTTGGCCTCGTCGGATGACAAATTGTCCGGCAGTGGGACAGGACGGTTCAGCCAGCTGGTTGGCCCCATTGGCGGGCTGATTGATGGTGTTGATGTTCTAAATCGGCCGCCAACACACCAAGTACAGGACTCGTAATAGCGCAGCTTTAGATTGGCCCTGTAGATAGCAGGAAGTGGATGGGGGGATGTAAGGAGGGGGAACTGCAGGGGAAAAAGGACAAGTTCTCATGCATGCATACCAGGATACGATGTTTGAAAGTGCAGCTGCTGGTTTAAAGAGTCCTACAGTCCATGGAGGGGAAGTTTAAAGAGGGGATTCATGGGTTAGTGAAACTTGACCGACTGCTAACCATCCTGATAGTAATGGTACAAGTGTGTGTTGTACATCATATCACCCAAGCATCTGCATTATATATTGCTTAGTCATGTCTCAGCAAATGCAGGGTCATCTTCACTTAGACAAAAAAGCTTGGGGTCAAGGCGTGATCATTACTGTCGGACAGAGGTCAGAGCCGATGTTCTCATGTCCCAATCGTCCGATCTACAATGGTAGCGGTGAAAAAAGAACAACTTCCCTAACTAATTGTAACAGCACCCCCTTTATTATAGTAACATGCTCTCTTAATAACAATGGACCTCTGATCAAGAGCAAAGCAGTCTGGGATTGTGTGGGAGGTTTTCAGTTCTCGACGCACGCAAAGGTGAATCGCAGGGCAGTTCATGGTTGCTTTGGATGCCTTCCACCGTCCTCGCAGAAGTAAATGAGATTTTCCTAAAAGTAATTTTGAAGCAAGTCTAAAGGCTAGTTCATTATTAGCAAAGTTAATGGGACTCACCCACCTAACTACAATGAATCAACACACATACATGTCCTGTAGCAATCGACCTACGTAAAGGAAATTGTTCATAAAAAAATATGTTCAACCACTTTCTTCAAAGAATATCTGCTGAGAGGCCAAAAAAAAGAATCTGTGATATTTTGTTGATGTATTTTGTTTGATAAGGCTGCAGAATTGTTATTATTATTTGTATTATTATTTTCCTGCAGCACACAAACATGTGCATGCAGGTGTTTTATAGTAGTTTTCCTAAAAGTCCTCTCATGTGATAAAGTGCACACTTTTATTAAATGCTTTTACCTCTGTGAGGAGATGATAAAGAGTTTAGAATGATGTAACTTTGAGTTGACCTGTTCACTGAAACACCTCTTCTCTTCCATTATGCGAACATCCGCAGCTCAGAATGATGAGCACTGAAAAAAAAAGAAAAGTGCACATATACCTAGTAATATCATCAGTGGCACTGCACACTGTACACAGCAGCAGTGTGAAGAGGTGAGCCCTGTCTCTAATGAAATAAAATCCAGTTTATTCTGGATAGCAATCAAATCGTATGAAATTGAAAGACTACATCAACCTGAATCATGCTTGATTGCTTGGCACTAAAGGGCACAAAGGTTGGGATTATCACTGCTTTTATCCTAAAAACTTTGCTCATGCTCATCTATGGAATACTAACGTGTTCCTCTTTCTTTGATATGTCAGTAGAGCGCATTACTTCAAAATAAAAGAGGGCTATCATCTGCATCTTTTGACAATTTTAAACTACGAGCATGATGAGATATTTGTGATTTTAAAGGAGATGACACATCTTCGTCTCAACTATTTACTGGCTGAGAGGACAGTCCTTTCAGCATGTTTAAGTGTTAAAGTATTTTAGACATCTTCAGGTTTTTCTACTGAGTCTATTCATTAGCCTTTTAAAGGCCAGGGAACACAGAGGAGTTCAGGCCGGCTGGTTGGGGGAAGATAATGGGCGAGGAGCCAGGGAGTCGTCTGTATGAGCTGTTGTTGGGCCAACGTCCTTCTGGCCTTGGGCCGCTTGCAGTGGCGTCTATGAACCAGTCCCATTGTTAAAAGCCATACATGTGCAGACATAGGCCTACTCACACACACACACACACACACACACTCAGACATAATGGACAGTCACGTGTGCTTGGGAATACAGAATTTCAATGTCTGGGAACAAGTTTTCATATCTCTAATTGTTCCAGAAGTTAAATGATCTAATTAGTTATAAATGTAATCAATAAGTCTTTTCAACATATTAATTTAAAACATAAATACATTATTTTACAAATTACCAAACAACAACAGTTATTGAAAAGTTCCCACATCCAAACCCTGCGCCAAATTAACACAAGCTTCTTCTTCCTTACGTGATTGGTTGCTTAAGGTGTTTGGGTTAAATTGCCTGTCTGTTGGTCTGGCATGCTTGTGACAGCGCTTCAATTTTGTCTATGCCTTTTCATTTTTTGTCAGATAAATTGCTTGTGTGCTTCTGTTGAGGGATTTTTTTTAACTAAAGAGGAAAACCCTTTTCGCAAAAACAACCGTGTGCATGTGGACTAGGCTTGAGATAACATGTTGACAAAAAAACAAAGAAACAATTGACTCTGTTTGATCCAAAGTTCTAACTCACACATACACAAACAAACACACACACACACACACACACACACACACACACACACACACACACACACACACACACACACACACACACACACACACACACACACACACACACACACCACACACACACACACACACACACTTCTACACACTGTCCTCCTTTTTTCAGCTTTGCAACCACCCAGTGTATGATCCACTCTGGACGTGTGTGCAGAGGTGTCATTTTCACCCTTTCCTGCTGTATTAGGACACCCCCTACCACACACACACACACACACACACACACACACACACACACATACACACACTCACACACCGTTAACCCTGGATTCTTGGATAATTTTGGTCACTTTTCACCCTTGGCAGACTAGTGCTGTACAAATGACAGAGGCAGAGCAGGCCTTGCAGCTGTGTTTCTGAGACCTTATCCACCCCTTAAGAGGCGTAAACACACACACACACACACACACACACACACACACACACACACACACACACACACACTTGTTCACACGTACTACCAACAGGCACAGCAGTAAAAAAAGTAAACTGTGCTAACCTTACTATTATGTGCTGTGACGTGTGTGTGTGTGTGTGTGTGTGTGTGTGTGTGTGTGTGTGTGTGTGTGTGTGTGTGTGTGTGTGTGTGTGTGTGTGTGTGTGTGTGTGTGTGTACACATGTTCATGTATGTGTGTGTGTTTGATTGTCTCTTCCTCCTTTATCTTGTTCTCCCCATGTCTCTCTCTCCATCTGCCCCCCTCCCCTCTCCCTCTCTTGTCCTCCTCCTCTCAGATCCTTCTTCCTCACCATGATTTCACAGACCTCCACTTACTCTATTGTGCCAGGGAACAAAAAATAAAAGAAACACAATCGCCCTGTCCTCTTTCTCATCTTAATAAGCAGCTCCAAGTTTGATAATTACACGTTCAGCCCGCCGCATGAGTTTCTATGCAATGTTCACATCAGGGAGAAAGCCATTGACTCCGCTGTTGAGGGGAGCAACTATTAGGAATGACTGACAACTGTCCCCCTCCCCTTTCGGTTGGGGCGGCTGTAAAAGTGAGAACAGCGACGATCAATTCTCCTCGTTAGGGTGTGTGTCCCTGAACAACACCATGCAAGCATCCGAGCAGCCAGCGGACCACATACGTCGCAAGACCCATAATCCATTCCATAACCTATCGCCATATGCAGCCGATTAATGGGGTTTCTGCGGAGCAAGCGCCGAGGAGACGGCCAGACTGAGGGTTTTCTTCTGTGGCGGAAGCCAATCTGTTTAGGATTAGGGGAATAACTGGTGTGGCTGACACCGAGGCATCCAACATGCAGTGCTAAGGAGAAGAGAAGGGGAGAGGAGAGAGAAAAGAGGAAGGAGTGCAGTGAATGTGTTGACAGGGAGCTGATTGTGTTTTGGCAGGGCTGTGTTCATTCGGTGATGGTCTGTGTCTACATCTGTTGATTGTCCAAAATCTAAGAGCCATCTGTGGTTGTTTAGTCCATTGCACTATATTTAGAAAGCATCTTCATTCTGGGATGTTTATTTCCATTATGGTTGATTGTTGCAAGTTCCAGATATTAGTAAATTCATTGATTTTGGAGTATCATCTTGTCCGAGATCATCAAAATAAAGGAAACACTGTTCTCCTCTGTTCGGTTTCAAGACTGTTTGAAGCAGAGACATACCTTATCTGACTCCTCCATACAGAGAGCCCTTCCTTTGTGAACCAGCAGCCCACTCAACCATTATGATGGCAATCTTGATGATTAAAGACCCGTGGAACAAACTGGGCTACCTGTTGCCATGATGTCATGTCTAGTCTAGAGCAACGATTAGGATTTGAGGCCATTAGAGAACTTTACTGGATGCTGTTTGTGGAAAAATATCAATTAGCTCTGGCTACAAAAATGTGGGTAATGTTTTGGGATCTGAGGTTCTGGCACATTTAGGAGCACATATAGCTTTTGGGAGGGATTGGAGGGGGCAGACTATGTATAAGAAACAGCCATGTCTTGAAACCACACTTTTGTGTCGAGACTTGACGCAGCCAATTATAAATGTTGGTCTAAAAGTATCAGCTCTTCAACTCTTGGCTGCCGGGTTAGTGGTACATGCCTGGGTTTGGATTAAAAAAACACAGTGCCATTATTCAACGTTTCAATTAGTTTGAGAAATTGGATACAAATGAGTCTTTGAAGTCTATAGTTCAACCATTTTCCAGTAAAGTTTTTATGTCACTGATGTCAAATATATTAAGAACAGTAGTTACACAAAACAAATGTTATGAAACAAAAAACCCACAACTTCCCTTCAGCATTTTAAAGCCTTTTAGCTCATTGTTTTGATTGTTTTTGTTCATTCTCACTGATTTTTGATGAACCACATTTAGAAGGTGAAGAGCAAGATGTTTTCCCTCAGGAATTGGTTATAAGAATCAACAAAACGATGGAAAAAGTATTGAAAGAAATACTTTTTTAGGAAGTTAAGTGTTAATTAAAAAACTTGAAAACACAAGGTTGTGTGCTCGTATTTCACCTTTTTTAACCTTGAAGGTTTAATGATTGTTCAGCTTATCCAGAGCCTACAAATGTAAATATGCATGTCTAGATAAGGTCATGTACCTGTTACAATTCTTTGCTTTAATCATCTTGCAGAATGTTGGCCACCATGTATAATGCTTCATGTTTACATCCGTTCTGTTTTTCTGTTGCTTGCTTGGATCTATACATGAATGCACAAGGTTAAAAACTGAGAGTAAGTCAATGCAGGCCAACCTTATTTAAAGAATAAAACTGAGGTGAAAGGTGACTCAGAACGGGAAGTAGAGTGAGGGGGAGGTTTGAAAGACGATGCAGAGCAAACATCCATTAAGAAGGTTGTTACAGGTGTGCGGAGACACAAACACACACTGCTCTTTACGTTCAGAAACCTCTGTGCTAACTTACAGCGTTTTTCTTCACCTCACTGCACAGTTGGGTTTATAGGACCTACTCAACCCTCCTGTATGACCAAAGTCGACCACTGCTCCACCTCCACCTCTGTGAACCAGTGTGACAGGTAAGTGACAGGCATCTTGAAAAATATACCACAGATTAATTATTTTTTCTTTCCTCTTCCGCCTTTATTCAAATGCACCATAAATATCCCTCTCACAATCTCTTTTTCCTTCCTCCTCCTCCGCCTCCACCCTCCTCACAGGTGGCTGTATCGAGCCTCCCTCAAATGTAAGCAGGCTCTTCTCATCACCCAGGGCTTCGGCCTCTGAAGCACTCCTCTGGGAGATTCCACCAGAGACCCAGGCCTGCACTCTTAATGCAAATGTGCAGCCACACTGGAATTGAAAATCTTGAGAGTCTGGCTCTTGGAACATTTTTTTCCACACAAGCAGCACAGAGACACACACAGTGTATAACACAGATACCTACGCATGCAACTTAAACGGCACAAAACAAAGCACACACCTTCTCCTCCTTCAGGGCAGTGTTATTTTTGGCTCGGGCTGGGACATATGTCACGGGGGAGTGCGTGTAGTGCCTGGTTAATTAGGGCTACCTCAAAGCGGGCATAAAAACGGAGGCGATATTTATTAGGCAGCATTTTAGCTGCTTGTCATGAATGCGTGTCAGGGCTGTAAAACAAAGTTTGAATGAGTGAGTCAGAAAATGTTCTGTAACCAACCATAGCTACCCTGCTGCTCACGGAGAGATTGACATTTCAAGTTTCTTTGCTCCAATTCATAAATACATCCTGCTCCGTGTACACTCTCTCACGGAAGATGAATCCCTCTCCCAGTAGTATTTATTTGTTGTAATCAAGAGGACAGAGTGATGTTTGTCCCCTAGTGCCTGCTGTACATGATTCCTCTTACAGCAGAGAAACACTTTTACACACCAGAACGCGTGTGATAATTTACGATTGCCATGCTGAGGTGGTTATGTAAAAGCTGACTTGTTTAATTTCGCACTGAAAGCTAATAAATCCCAGAGGTAATGTGAGTTAGTGTTACTGTAACTGTTGTTGTGATGAAATTAGTTACACCCTATAGGTGTTGATGTTCTTTATGAGTGAAAAGAGGTTTAGTATCCATTTGTGCTGAATTTATGTATTCCTCCACACATATATATTTCTTCAGAGAGTGTGTTATTGGCCACAGTTTAGACAGTTTCCTGTTTACAACTGAGAATGTGCATGCAGCAGAGGGTAGAAAATGGATTGCCCCAATGCCATGATGGTATGGACATTTTCAGTTCTTTGAAATAAAACCACTTGCAATGATAACACATTTCGAACAACATCTGTTGGTTCTCTTAAGCTGACATGGCGCACAGAATTATGGTGAAAAAACTAACTACAAGCATGACAACGCTGACCAAAACTATACAAAGTTAGGTCCTGCAAGTAGTGGGGAAATTAGCGGTTGGGACCTGGCCCCAGGTTCTTCCCCAGCGTTACCCTCCTATCCAAATTTGGTAACTTTTAGCTCGAGAAAATTCAAGATAGAAACAGCCAAACTGCTAAACTCAAGGCTTCAAATATAATTATACTTCTGATAATATTGGAATCTCTGCCACATATGAAACGGTGTTTAACTGAACATTTCTGAATCAAAAACCTGATCCTACTTTTTTGAGTTCTTCTTTTCACGTTCTGATGGTTATTAGGCTGATGTGAAACGCAGGAACACTCACTTTACTTTTTCTTTTCCTCTTAAGTTGAATCCCAGAAATAAGTGGCTCTTCCGTGGAAAAACAAACTGGAATTTCTTTCTCAAAACGTTCATGTGACATTGATGTATCTGTCCCTCACTAACTCTTTGTCACCGGATTTTCTTCCTCTTGCCCACACAAAGAGCATTGTTTATAGTTGTGTTTTGAGAATGTTGGCCACATTAAACTTCTCATTCACATCTATTTCAGCCTGTCCATTCATCAGCGTGAAAGGAGTAATAGTCCTAATTGTTCACACAAAGAATAATTCATGAACAAAAAAATGAAATTTTCGTCCAATGACTTTGATGTTATGATGTATTTTCACATCTGAGCGTAACAGAGCAGATCGTACTAAATGTAATAATATTATAGCTGCGTCTTCTTTAGAAGCGTCTAGAGCTTCTGTAACATTGCAGTGTGGTCTGGTTGATTCAAGGGTTCTGGTTTCATGATTTTTGGCTTGGAGCAGAGCGGGTTGTGGTTTGGAGTAAGGGTGCCAACAGAGGCCATGTGATAGGCATTACCTCAGAGTGAGGGTCCATGGAGATGATTAGACTTTAAGAGCTTTTTAATGCTCATTAACACTTCTGGCTCCTCTCAGGGATTACATCCTGGCTTCTTCTCACTTAAGCTGACATGAAGCTGTACGTGAAATGTAAGAGACTTAAACAGTGTACATTCTTGAAAAGACAAAGACAAATTCCAAAAATAGGTTCATTTTAAATGGAATTTTCCAGAACTGGATTTTTTTTTAAATACATATGTTTGTATCATTATGACACACTTCAGTCTCTTGATGTTATCCAGACCCTCTCTAGCCTCCATAAACATGGAGTTAGTATGCTACTGGTATTTATACAAAACCACTTAAATACTTAACGCACATTACACATGAAGCACAATTTGTCAAACTGTAAGGCACAAAATATAGCATTCATTAAAAGCAGTTTCATTCAAGATTAACACACATTTTCCAAAGTTTAATACAGAGATGACAATGAACAGGTTGTTCTGCTCTTTTTTCCTACGCGTTGTAATAGTATGTTGTTGCTGTGATTGGAGATTAGTATGAAACTTGCTGTGTGTTGCGAGGCTCATGCAGAAACTGTTAGTACAGCACTATTGTAATAGACTTGCAAATAGGTACTTTCCGCGTTGCGTGCACGTATGATTATGGTGAGAGCAGCATGATCATGACCAAGAATTTAAAAATTATTACTCAGTCTCATAATTTTATGAGCAGCGATTCAATGTTTTATTCTATAGTTTTATCCGTTCCACTTTAACCTCATACCTCCTTGGATCTGGCAAATAAATAATTTGCTGATGGCCATGCTTCACTGTAGAAACATCAGATGAATGGTGGAAAAACAGCCTAAGATGGCCACTAACTCTAACGGGGAGAACATTGTTTCTGGTCGATGTGTTAAATACATTAACATGGTTCTGTGTGTTTTTTTCTCCTTGCTCAGACCTCATAGCGCTTTCCTTAAATTTACAGCACTAGCCATCTTGCATTTTTCTTACTGGCATGATTTGGCCTTCACTGGTAGTTTTATTTATGGCGCAAAATGAGGCTTAAAATATTGCCATACCCCAACATATTGAGAGGGGCTTTACCAAACCATGGCAACTAATCACAGGTTGTTAAAGAAGTCACTAAGGGACTAAGTGAATAGTTACCATCTACTTCCTCCACAAGGATTCATCTTGTCAGCTGTCAGCGTATGATGGCGTATCGAGTGTAATTTATGATGCATCACTCATGATGCCTGATACTCAGGGCAAGACAAAGTGTTCTCAATGATTTGATAGCACAGCATTTTTCAAAATGATTAAGCTTTACACCTTAAAGGAATAGGATGTTCAGAAAACACTCTGAGTTATTAGACCATGATTGCCTAGCTAAGCATAATGAGGGTATGAAAATAGTACCTTGACACTGTCAGTGAAGACAACCAAGAACTGTAAAGGTGCAGCCTGGTCTTCTACAAATTACAATAAAGAAAAAACCTCATTAGTTGGTTTAGATTGATGGATAAACCAAAGACAGAACATTTACCAAGGAGTCGCTGTGGGTGTCCTGCTTGGAAAGTCAATACTGACTTATTTTAAGTTAGACTGCTTTAGTAACAAGCTTACATTTGTGTGAGGCAGCCTTACACGTAACCACATTACTTCTGAAATGGTTGCATGATTATCCATTCAGCTCGATAGATTACTATATTTCATTGTTAGCACTCCCCCTAAAACCCCAATTATTTACAGGTTAAACGTACAGTGTTACACCATTTCATTAGTCAGCTTTTGAGTTATGGGCTTATTTGTCATTCTGGACAGAGCCAAGCTAACTGTCTCCAGTCTAATCTTTGTTAAACATGTTTTGACTCCAGCTATGTAGAGGACATGAAATTCATATCTTACGTTGGACTACTCATTTACTATATTACTCATAACAAAGACTTAATATTGACTTCTGTGCGTAGAACTCTAAAACAACATCTTCCATCATCAGTAAGTTTGGTTTTTGTGATTAATACTTCTGGGGTTTCCATCAAACTGTGGTTCAGGCCTACTTGAATATTTATGCAACCTCTCAGCAAAATTGCAATGGCCTCGTAAAAATCCCTCCAGTCTTGATTAATTTGATTAATTGATAACACAGCTTGTTGCCGAAGATTTATCTAACGCTAAGGTCTAACATATAATTGAAAAGCTGAGGCTGAAAAATGGCAATGGGACACATTTGGTTTGTTTTGGCTTGGGAGCCTTGTTCCATTCTACGAAATGGGTTTGCAGACTACTAGTGTGGAGCCGCTCTCTTTTATTTGACTATGTGCCTCACTGTGAGAAAGGAAAAAATGGCTTTGTATAATCACCAACCAGCCATATGGCCCCAAAAAAAGGGAAAAAATGTTGGCAAATGCTTTTTGAGCAGAACATTAAAAAAAAGGGAGAGAGAGAGAGAGGGAGACGTTTCTGACCGCAACTCATAAACCGCACTTTATTTAGACTGGCGTGCACCCATTATTTGTTCACAGGGGCTTTCAGTTAGTCTGAGGGAAATATGTTCCAGCATCTGGGGGGGAGGAGAGGGAGGGATGATGGAGGGGAGAGAGAGAGAGAGAGAGAGAGGAGAGAGGGAGAGAGAGAGGAGGTGGGATGAACTCTTGCCAGGTGTCGGCCGTTGCCATGGCGTTCCATCAGGCGACTCCATTGCGGCTCGGCAGGCTCATCAGAGACTGAATGCCAATGGGAGGGCGTTTGCGGTGTGGAGAAACCGAAAGTGGCTCTAAAGCACTGGGCTCAAACCAACCCACCCAAACCCCCCCCACCCCCCCCCACACACACTTTTTTCCTCGCTGCCACCCAGCCTACGGGAATGTATAGAATGTGACCTGTTGTGATGCATGATTGACAGGGAGAGTCTATGTAATGCACTCAAGCCTGGCTCGCTCGGTTAAATGTGTCACTGCGAACTGAACGTTTTCGGTGACATATCCAAGAGAGTTGGGTTTAAAATAGGGCTCGATAATTCCTGTTAGGTGGATGATTTGCTGGTGAGCGGAGTGCATGATTATTATTTTTTTGGACCCCAGGCCTTCCAAGTACCAAGCCTGCAAGGGTTTAAAAACCTTTTTTGATATGCTGCAGCTGCATCTTGGCAGGAACTTGGATGCCATTTTTACACCCATAAAAACTTCAAATTCCAAAAACATTTTGCCTTCTGCTCCTACGGTATGAATGGTATTATCCTCTCCACTACTGTAACTACCCATGGCTCCTAGCAGTGTTTCCATGCTCATGAATATTATGTGGCATTGTTGGAAATATCACCACCATCATCATCATCATCATTGATATACAAAACATCTCTATCTCTTTTCACCTATATTCCTGCTCAGCAGAAACTGTACATGTTTCACAAACTGAATAGGCCTCGCTCGCTGCAACTCTTAGCAACTGTTGCTATGTGTAACATTGTTGAACTCCACCTCGCGCTCGCTCTTCAAATGCGAATGACTAATCCATCACGGAGCACACTGAAAGCTCTTGGTGAGGCCTGTGGAGCCGCTTGACGCCCCCCGTGACCCTCTCCTGGATGTTTCCTCATTACTTTATAATGTATTCACGCTTATGCTTCCATGGCGCTCGCCCTGGCCTCGTAATGGGAGGAAGCAGTGAGCTGTTCCAATGCATACGAGCCCGGCACAATTTGCACTTCATTTTATTAACAAAAAACAGCCAGCCCAGCTTCTGGCGGTGCCTTGCCAAAGCTCACCAGGCTCCAATGTGCTCTGCCGGCAAATTCCCTGCAATGTGACGACAGGATAGAGTCTCTCAGCATCAGTGGGGTACCTCCGCTGGCCCCCGGGAGATGCTGTCATTATGCGTGTTTGCAATCATGGGAGCTGAATACCTTGGCTGGAAGTGAGGGAGAGGACTGACGGAGGCAGTGGGAGAGAGGGGAGGGGATTGAGAGAGAGAGAATGAATGTTTCGGCTCCTCGGCTGTGTTTTGAGCTTTCTGAAATGCATGTGCTATCATAGCAATGTTGTGTTTACCACAGCAGGAGGCAAACACAGAGTCACAGAGAAGAGGCGCGGAAACGCCAGACACAGTAAAATGAGCAAAATACATACATTAGCACTCTCTGTATTCACTACACACGAGCTGAGCCGAGGGGGAAACTCATTTCAATATAAATGGAAGACAAGCAGGGAGTGTGTGTCTTTATATCAGCTTTTCAACATGTTTTTTTTTTTTGCTCGCCACATGGAAATATCCAGCAGAAACCCTGGGACGAGTTTTGCTGGGAAGTCAGGATGTCAATGTTAATTTTCTTCCCGTTGCTAAGGAGACTCTCTCGCTCACACAGAGGCCCTGGTTCCCTCCCCCATGGTCACCACGCTTTCAGTCAAAGAAACCTTTCTGTTTCCAGTCTTCCTTGTGCAATCAGACATTGAGGAACGTCTCCGCATCAGTCTGCTCTGTGGACCGGGAGACCCCAACATCTGGGGGCTGTATTGATTTCCAGTGGTGGGGGGGAACGTTTCCCTAGTGAGCTATTCAGAGTGGCGACTATAACACACACAGCCAATCTTCTGCTGTGATTTTCATGCTTGTGTTTTGATGGCAGGGTGTAGAGGCCGCTTGTCTTACACAGAAGTAACACAAGCAAGCATATTCTGTCCTGGCTGACAGATAGCGAACCAATAAAAAGAGACCCAGTAGCTTTGGTTGAGGCCTGTTTACTGAATCTTCTCAGTTATGTTTTTTGGTAAAACTGCAACACAGATGAACACACATATTACAGTACAGATACATGAAATACACTCATTCACCACAAATGAAGCTCAACAATGAACTAAATTAGCCATAGCAACTTAACTAGCCTCTTGCTAACTGTTAGCGTCGCGATTAGCATTAGCATAGTTAGCACGGTTTTCGTAACTTAAAATAAATGCCTCAACATCACAGTGCCATAAAACAACTAAAATAAACCAAGTGCATCTCTACTCACTGTTAGTTACACTCCAAGGCTCAGACAACCAACTCTCTGTGGTGGAGCACTCTCTATGCATGAACACTGAACACTGAAGGTGTGGTAATTAAAGCTGCAATAACTCAATAACACCACCAGGGGGAAACTTAATTTTGCAGTCACTGACATGAGTCAGAACAAAGCACTTTAATACATCAAGACCATACCCCCCTATGAGCCAGAGGCTTTAGCTGCTAGCCACATCAAGGGGAAATTGCTAATGTGAGGAAAGGAAGGAAAACATTGTAAACACGAAACATTTTAGTCTGTCAACGCCTAGTCAGAAGCGGAAATCACTGACACAAATAGCTGTTGTGTGGCTGCCTCTAAATGATCCCTCTCAGCCTCCGTAGTCACCTTTGCGGCTGACATGCTGTGCTAGTTATCATGTAACACATCAGGAGCTTAAGGGGGTTTTGATGATATGCTGAATGGCCAAACCCCCTTTCACCTTACTGGGCTTGTTGTCTCCCTGCAAACTGCACAGAACACATCCACATCTCTGCTAACATATTCTGAGTTGCTTTTTTGGAGGAGCATTGTCAAATTTTGTAGTCTGAATCAATCACAAAAGCAATACGAGGGTGGAAACCTTGTGCCAAAGCCTTGTTTTCTACCTGATACAAACCCCCCGCAGCATAATTTTGTTGTTCTGTCCTGCTATTCTTTGTTCATGTGTTTACTTAAAGAAATGTTTGGTCTGTCATTTGACAAAGCGACATTTTATAATAAACACCCAAGAGAGAGAGAGTATTTTGTATTGCATTTTATTCAGTTTCAAACATGTAGATACAGATAGATACATAAGATTTTTGAAAATGACTTTCAAATAATTATACTTACCACACAATTTGGTTTTAAAACACATTTGTGTTAATGAACATAACATTAGAGATGTGTTATCATTTTAAGCCTGTAAGCTTTTTTTTAATGAAATGTCAAAGAAAAAGTATTAAAATGTCCATCCCAGTTTCCCAGTTTTAATGTTAAGCATTGTCTGACCACCTCAGTCTAAATACCCCCCAAAATATTCAACATACTGTGGCTTGAAAGAGAAAAAAGCTGAAAATGCTAACATTTGAAGAGCTGGAATCTTGCATAGAAAAATATGAGAAATAATAAATCCACTATAAAAATAGTTGCCGATACATTTCTTGTTTTATCGACTGCACTCTGAGAGTTTCAGAGTCCATCAAGTTGTTTTATTACTGATGCGGAGCACATACAGGATGTCAGTTGGATACATGCCGTTAACATGGAAAGTGCCCAAGTCACAAGACTAGATCTTATACACATTTCTTTTGAGTGCATGTGTAGGCAACAGAGTGGCTGGCTGAGGGCTCGACAGGAAAAGACAAAAATGACAGGGATTTCACCAATGAATCCCTTTAGCAGGCCACTGACACATGAATGAGGGCAAAGAGACAGAAAAGAGAAAGAGCTAGGGAGGGAGAGAGGGAAAAAAAAGAGTAGACAACCAATTTGGGAGTAATGCAACTAAAAACTGACAAGTGTAATTTCATCCATCTGGGCCGATGTGTAAAAAGCGCTGCTCCGAACATTCCCCATGATTCCCCCTGATTGATCTTCCCCTGGTCTGAAACACCTATTATTAGCCACGAGCCTAATAGCACCAGGATGGCTCAGCGCTCTCCCAGGGGCCAATTCTCCGGTCATCTGCCCCTCACTCACCACAGCTGTGGAAACCAACCAGGGAGAGGGAGGCAGGGGGGGAAGCAGGGAGGAGATGGAGCTGCCAAGAGGGGATGGAGGCGTACCTATTGGGGGGGTATGAAGTGAAGAAAAAGGGGGAGAGAGGTGTGGGGTTAGGGAGAGTGAGCGAGGTTGAGGGGGGAGGAAGAGAGGGGTAGAGTGGGTATGAAGAGGAATATGGAGAGGAGAGATGCAGTGGCTGGACATGCATGGGGTTGGGGGGGTGGAGAATAATTAGAGGAAGGTGGGCGTGATGGAAAAGCCAGGGAGAGATATTGGAGAGGGGGAAACAGGGAGACAAAGAGAAAAAAAAAGTTATTCATAAGCATTCGCAAAAAAAAATAATCAATTTCACCTTTTGCTGAAATGAAAAAGACTGCAGAACATTCATTAGAGCTGGTTTTAATTACTCAGCGAGTGAAAAAGCAGTCGCCAGGGCTCGTCTACCCCCAGGTGAGGAAGCAGCTAATGCCAGGCCGACAATACAGCAGAGAAACAGCAGCAAGAGGAACAACGAGCTACTTTAAAATAAATTCAAACTGCAGGCCATATAGTATTTTAAGCTACAATGATGCAAACTCATTTATTGATTCAAAAACTTTATTGAGCTTCTTTTAAATCATCTGAACTAGCCATAAATGCTTATAATTTGCACACAGTCCTTATATTTACCATGTATAAACGGTACACAGTATATAAACATTAATAAGTAGAATATATAGTAAAACACAGTTGTAATACTATGTCTTCATTAGGAGAACGTACAATTGCAGACAGATACTGCACATGTATTTACACTTATCCACATACATCAAAGTGAGTTATAATAATTATTTAGCTTAAAAGCAATGCGTATACATGCTAAATAGAGGGACTTGATTTTTTATTAGTTTATTAAAAGAAATTCAGAAGAAATTCCTATATTTGGTGGACATAAAAATATTCAAGGTTGAACAAACGTGGGATAAATGTAGCCAATCAATTTTCAAATAATAATAATGACGGAGGACAGCGTTCAAGGTCCCAAACCCAGATTTGCCATGATAATGCCCAAGGTTGGATGTCAACAATAAGAAAGTTTGCAACGTGAAGTGAAGGAGAAATGCTGATTGCTGTCTGGCTCTTTTGGGTGATTTTGCGATGGATTAAGGTCAGAAGTCATCTGTTAATCGGCCCTTCAGTCTCTTTGATTGAGTGAGCCCTCAGGTGAGGCGTAATGCATTTTCAAGGGCAATGATGACAATAATTGGCTACCTTCACTTCACCAAAATGAACAAAGTCCTAAAAATCTCTCCACTCAAATCTGACAGTTCAGAGCAAATGAAAATAAAGGCTCTGAGGGCTTTCCAGCCAACAAATTAATAACTAGGATATTATGAGTCTGGCTATGGACATGATCTCCTGGCCAAATCATTACGCTGATCTCTGATCTAACTAAGAGGACCCCAGACTGTCCTGCTCACAAGTGTTTCACAGCAGCTATGATTCTGTTAGAAAGCTCATATTTGACATATTAAGGCCCAAGTGATGTTAAAACACTCCTGATTTATTCTTTTGAAAGAACAATGTTTAAGAACATTTCTGCTAATGCTGGACTTCCCCAATTCAAGAGGCTATTCAATTTATGAGATTCTGTCTGATACGTTTTCAATATTTAGATTTTTATCTGTAAAAATAGGAGAGAGTTTTTCTGAAAACATGATGAGCATTTTATTATTAGCTTTTAGCTTTGATTCAGGCTACCTAATGTATTGTAAAGGGAATTTATAAGTTATATATGTGCACCAAAGTCTGACCAATTGAATTTCTTATTGCTGTTTAAAGCTTCATATTATTACATTATTTAAGATTGCTTTTATTGTGTCTGTTCATCGTGTGCATTCTGAGCTGATGCTTGTTTTTAAACCTCGTATAACAATAATTGTGTCGTATTCAATTTTATTTTCATGGGATTGTTTTAAAAAATTAGCTGCAGTGTGATACCAAATGCAATTTTCAAACCCTTTAAAACGAACTGGAGATGTGATGAATGTAATGATGATGATTATGATAATAGCAACAACAACAGAAGCACCAAAATAAACATCAAGAGCAAGCTAATAATAATAATAGTGGCCTGATAATATTAATGCTAATGATGATGCAGGTAAGAGCTGGGAGAAAGAAATATGCTTTTGTGAACAAATGTATGTAAAACAGGTTTTCAAATCTGAGTCTATAAAAGCAACACTTTTCAGCTAAGTTTATAGGATTTTTTAGTATAATTAATACGGTTTTGCAAGGTATAATTTAACTGAGAAACAAAGAAACCCTTTTTACTGTGTGATCTGGAGATGTCTTTGAAACAGATCATTTTGTAGGTCTTTATACTTTAACTACACATTTGTGTCCCTTTAACCTAGCTTTTGCTTTTATTTAATGAAAAATACTAGTAAATAATGAAGGGACTCTAAATGTGAAGTTTTTTTTGCAGGTCTACTCTTGTAAGGTTTGCATAAATACCACACAACATTTGTTCAGTTGCTCTTTCTGTGATTATTTTCTAAAAGGACAGGAGCACAAGACCAAACCAAAACCCAGCCTGGTCTGAAATGCAGTTTCAGGTGGGAGTGTCTTAAGGTGCAGCAGACAAAGGTCCACAGCTCCTGAGAACCCGAGCAGCACCTCGTCCACCACATCTCACCAGGTGTGACTCCCTTTCTCTTCACTTTGTTTCCACATCGGTTCACACCGTGCTCTTAAATTTCAAGCTCTTTTATTTTTCAGTCAGTGTTGGCTATTGTGTGCATGCACTTCCTCCAGTGTGGTATTGATTCCCGCATGAGAGCCAACACACACACACACACACACACACACACACACACACACACACACACACACACACACACACACACACACACACACACACACACACACACACACACACACACACACACACACACACACACACACACACACACACACACACACACACACACACACACACACACACACACACAAGTTTGTAATGTTGTGTGCATTGACGATATGTGTGTGGGGGTTTTCTTGTGAGAGATGCATCAACAAAATATTCCCACCAACAGGATTTTTTAGTATTTTCACAAAGGCCTATTCATACCCAATCAAGTTTAATCCTGTATCTGATCAATTACAGTTTATATTTTCTCTAGTGCACATCATGGAGAGTTCTCAGTGTTTTTTCATCTTTGGGTAGCTTGGATACACCCCTGATTGAGTTTTAATGGATATTTAAATGTGTCAATCGTGGCTTTATTTATGCAACATACTCTCTAAAGGATTTTTCTGTCATTAATATATTTTTTAAATATTATACTTTACATGGTAATCCAGGTTTATCCCAACAGAAATGTCTTCACATCATCCTGCATATTTATGTAACTTAATATTACATGATTCAGTGTTCTGTGAAACGAAGCATTGTGTTCTGAATTTAATTTATTTGTCAGTTGTTCTCAAAAACACGTTTATAACTCGCATTTGTGATCGAGATTAGGGCCGCTACACCTCGTTAAAAATCAAGCCATTGTAATTTCCAGCCTATGCTGCTACAAAGACTGTTTAAGTGGAACATTTAGTATCCTTGCAGAATTTAATGAATCCCCTTTTTTAAGGGCTCACTGTGATCCAGTGCTTCGGGTGTCATTTTCCCTCTATCTGGCTCCATGCTGCGTGTGGCGCGCACAGGAGGCGCGCTCAGATCTCTGCGGAGGTTTTAACCACCTGCCTGCTCCGACACACAGTAGGCTAAGCCCTCTCCTGTGATGACACGGTATCGGTCAGAGTCACTGATAAATAATCCTCTAATTGCAGATTATATTAACTAAATGAAAAACCTCCACACATCTGACATGATGCTTGTTTTTAGAAAGCATCTCTATAATAAGATTCTAGTGATATAGTTATTTTTATTTAAATATTCTTGTTTTTCAGCCATTTAGATCTTCTATAGCATCATTTTTAATACAAGAACTAATCGAACTAACTAACGAACTAGTGATGAATGATCAATGGGGTGATTATGGCGAGCATTGACAAACAAAAGACCCACAAAAAACCGAAAAATCCTACTTTAAATAACAATAATAAAACAAGTTTTGCTGCCACTATTTGTAATATTTCAACGCAAAAGCTTGAGATTGCCACACAAAAAACAATGACAGGGAAATAATGGACCCCTTGTATATTTAGCATTTTCGATTTTTGTAATGCGAACCAAACGCCTTCTTAATTCTGATAAAACCAGATTTCATCCTTTAATTTTCAACATTCCCACTGTGACAGGTTGTACCCAGGAAGAAATATTTCGGTAGTTTGGTTAATGCTCTTCGTTGTCAAGTATTCTGTCTTAATTTCTCCTTCTCTCCGTTTCTTTCTCTCTCTCGGTCACGACAGATGAAAAGGCGCTGTAATTATTCCTGGAGGTTGGGAAATAAATGATAGTCTTTGAAGTAGGCCCGGGCCTTGGACTACATTAGAAGCCAAGCATGTGATTTGCAACTGTTGAAGTAAAACCCTCTCTCTGCTGCAGGAAGGGGAAAAAAAGTGGGAAAATGAGGAGGGTGGATTCTCGGCAAAAGAAAATGGTATCTTTGTTTGCTCTCCTTTGTTTACCAGGGGATTCTTTCTCATTTTTCATATTTTTTCTCCATTTTTTACTAATTCATTTCAATGGCTTTCAAACAGGAAAATGGAAATGTTGCTCCTGCCCTCTATTTCGGAGGCAGTGTCCTGGCAACAGAGCAATTTTCTATCATCAGGGATAAACGGCATCGAACAGTACATTCTGATAAAAAAAAGAGCCCATGATTGCTGGCCTTCCTGTCTGTCATCTATCGACCAAATCCTCTCCTTCAAGACCGACCACTGTGCTGTCAGACCTAATAATGTCGCGTATTAAGTCGGGAGAGGGAAAAAGGGAACTATAGTCTTATTTGTCACCAACATAAAATTCAGATCAACTTTTTGGATATAGCTCCTTTATTAATGCCTTGGTATAGGATCAAAGAGTTATGTGTTTTTACCAGATCTAACAGACATTAACACGCAGCATTACATGATAATGGATACATATATAATATTATGTTAATAATATTAAAAGTGTATTATAAAACCCTTATGCCTTATTGATTAATTAAACTAGATAATTTAAGACATTTCCATATCCTATTATCATAAATATTCTATCGTTAAACTTCACCATTGATACGTTATTTTCACTATTTCAAAAACCAATGACAATGTATAAAAACAATATGACGGGAAAAAAACCGAGAGATGCAATCACTCAGCTGGCCCTAAATATTCAGCAGAGGAGGCGACAGGAGAAACAAGCAGTCTTAATTAGGACTCGGGCCCTGAGTGGGACCAGTGCGGCTTCAGTCGTGCCAAATTAAATCCATTAGTCTATGAGAGGCTGTGAGGACTCAGTGGTGCAGGCCTTTGCTTATTTGTGGTCATTTAACTCCACTACCAACACGCTACGCTGGGTCCATCTGAAGGCCCTCTCCTGCACCTGGGGCCATGCATATGCCAATTTTGCCATTTACTGGAGAGATAATGCAATCCTAATTTATGATGCAAAACTTATTGTAAACAGTCGTGTGCCCGGGAGTGCATGGTTTCCTTTATGCCAAAACTGCACTAATTTTTCTTGGTGTAGTTGCACGCTTTCACAAAACACATCAAAGACTTTGCATAAGTGGGTTTGCATTAGTGTGCGTAAAAGCGGCGCGCCACCATTTGGTCACGGATGAATTCTACTGGAGCATTAAAGGCTGATCGGTGATCATTTTGGGCGGTGTGTGTCTCAGGGGATGCTCCCTCTAAATCTAGTTACAATGAACCATGTTATACTGACAGCTGTGTGCAGTATGCATCTGCTCTTCTCCTAGCCACTTCCGGCCCTTCACGAGGCAGAGATCGAGAGCCGTCGACGCCTGGCTGTCTGTGGAGAGCCAGTGGCTTTGCGCTGCGGAGAAGAGAGACATGCTGTTTAAGTGCCTCCCGGTCTCTCTCTGCAGTGACAAGCCTCAGCGTCCCCAAACCGCCCGGATCCCAGAGAGCAGCCAAGGAGGTGGCTTTCCATGCAAACCAGTCAATAGCTGTTAGAGGGACCGACCGCAAACGCCCAGCCTCTCGCTACAATTATGACCTGCATCTTGCTGGAGCTCTGTGTTAACGTTCAGTTATGATTAACACATGGGGCCAGATAGACTAGAAAAGACGTGATGAGTTAAAGCCGTCAGTGACACACAGAGAGGACGTAAAAAGAGGGAACTAGTTAAATTATTATTTTTTTGTGCTGCTCTGACATAAATCTAGCAATTTATACGTGCGTAAAGGGCCTGCGGATACTGCTATCACCAACATAGTTGCCTATCTGCCTTTAGAATATTTAAACTCACGGTGACTTTGTTAACCATGATATAACGCCAGGTTACATCTACAAACACAATGTAAAATATTCTCACGTTTCATGTATGCCGAGTTAGACAGTGGATGCGAGGGAAATCCCAGGCCTGGAGTGATTTTAGAGAGTCATTCATCAGCGTGTGTAAGACAGCTGGAAATAAAGACCACTTCTGTTAAACCAGCATGGCCATTGATTGTGCTGAAGGTCAATCATCTACTTGGGACAAAGTGATGTGTGAAATATATTGAAATATAAAATAATTTCCCTCCAGAATAAGGCTATGAACTCCTAATAGAGCAGAGTTAAACAGGGGGGCCTGAAACAGCAGGTGGAGCGTTTGGACCATGATGTCTCCTTTTAGAAATATAAGAACATTTTGCACAATTGTTTTTTGAAAGGAAGCGAATTGATGGTTTATGAATTCCGTCCACTGATAACATCCAGTAAAGAGCGATTGTATCTTCATTTTCCTTGCAATTAGACACGGCTGTCAGCATGCATGCAATATGCTACATCTTAAACATTTCAAAGCACCAAGGTCGAGTATGTCATGTTCTCTCTATTCAAACAAATTCGTCCTTTCAACGCTTCCCTTAATCTCAGTGTGCTTAGAAAAGCCTCCCAAGACGCCTGCAGGACACCAAGAGTTTGAAATTACCCGCGCAGTTATCCCACAATTTAATAATCCCCACTCAGACTATCCTGCAAAATTTAAAACCTGAAGAATAAAGATGTCTCAATTTTAATCGAGCCCGGATATTTTAGCCCACGGGGGAAGGCAACTGACATCACTGCAAAGCATGTATGTCTTTGTAGTAGCACTGAAAGGCGATTAGAAAAGGTACAGGATCTGGTTTCTCCTCTGCGTGTCCAAGTGGAACACGGGCAGGGGAATTGGCCACTATGTTAGATCACTGAGGGGTGACCAAGGTGTGCTGAGTCCTGCGAGCTCTGCACGGCCACTGCTCTGTGCGTAAAATGCAGAATTGTCAGAGGCAAAAAAATCATGCATCAGTGTCCGAGAACATAAAAAGAGCATTCAAAGGAAGCTCTTACCTGCAGCTCTTCTGAGGAAAGCAGCACCCCGGTTTTTAAAAATAAAATGTACATGGATGTTTGGCTAAAAAGCAAGTCCGTCTGGATGTCTTAGGCTCGCTTCCCTGCCTCTGTGCTCCTCTCCTGATCTGCTGCTGTAAAATGATTATCCGGCTGGGTTGTGCACTTTTAAATCCCACAAAGTAAATAACAACCGTAGCTGACGATAATAGCAAGGTACCAAGTTCTTGTTACAGAAAAGGAGAAAATTGAAACTAAACGCTGCATTTAGACAACCATTTTTGATAAGAGGATAATTGAGGCGACACTGGCGTATAATTAGGGGATAATTTATGCTATATCCACTTTTATTCCACCCTCCCAAAATAAATCCAGTCCATAATCATTACAGGCGAATTGTTCTTAATTTTATAGCTGCAATTTGAGCAAAGTGTGGCCGCTAATCAAATAGGTTTTCGTAGTAACTTGATTGCAACCATAATTATTTTTTCGTCGCCCTTTTTTTTGGATGAAACCGCTGAATGATACATTGCGGCAATATTTTTGCTGAAAGTGGCGCAAAACATCATTTGAATACCTATTGCATTAATGTAAGCGAAAATAGCATTTTATTCTTATATGTGGATCAAACATTGCAGCCCTGAGAGGCAAACTGTATAATTTACATATATTGAGGACCCTATCAGGCCTCAAATTACAACAGGGATAAAAGACACTGTCAGTTTATCACGGTATCCACCCTTCTATGTGCAAAATAACCTATTGTACCTCAGGCATATTGTTATTTGATGTGTCACATGTGCTGTATTTTGAATTGTGTGAAGATCCCTAATCATATGGTCAGTAGCCCCAGGGAAAACGAACAGTTATAATATATGTTACTTTCTGTGGAGAGGGGGGCTTAAACAGGGACTGCTCATGAGGCGACATCCAAGAAAAATACTGTACTGCAAAGAAAATGAGTTGATTAATAAGTATTTCGTTTTTGTTTAACTGTAAAACTTTATATTTGTAAACTACAAAGTAGGTAGTTGGCTACTTTTCTTATTTTGTCGGCAATTCCACCTGTTTCAGTAGTTTCCCTGACATAAACCAGACCACTTCTCTAGTATAAATAAATAAAGTGTGTTTAAAGGAAACTTTAAATGTGCAGTTCATACGAATGGGATTTTTTCACACTCATTTTTGAATGTTTATAAATTTGATTGAAAAATATCTAATACGTCTTAACGATGATAGATGACTTGCGGGGGGGGGGGGGGATATTTTGTGTGGCTATCTTGTAAATAATGTATTGCTGCTTGGTATACAAAAATGTTTGGAATTTAATATTATTAAAAGGATTTTTGTAAGATGCTTTACTATAAGTTATTAATTCCTAGAGAGGAGGAGTTAAAAGGCACAAACTGTTGGCTCGTCAGGCTAAATCAAAGTGCGCGCTATATGTTGTGCGTCGTGCGTAATTTGGGGGTTTGGGTAAAAAACAAAATCGACTCGACAGTTGCGAAAGAGCTGGTTTTACGTGTGAAGCTTGTCTGTAGGAATTATGCGTCTTTCCCACCATATATTATTTCCCCCATAGTTGTGGTGGGAGCTGGTAAGTGGGTTAACTCCAGCTCAAGTCTCCGTGAAGCGCAGAGCACTGATGACGTTGGGTTGGATGACCAATCGGGAGGCGCTGCCCTTTGGAGACAAACCATTTTACTTGTAGTGTCTGCATCAAGTCTGCAAGCAAGGGCTCAATTTTAACAGAATCCACCTTAAAATCTCTCCCTTAACTTATGCCTGCCTTCCGCCACTTTGAGTGAGAATATCACACGACAAGGGGGGAAATAAAGACGCCTCTGGAAAATTCGGTTGTTAATAGGACAATATCTGTTCGCGGTGGAGAGGGGAGAGAGACAACAGCACAGCGAGAGAGAGAAAACCGATTTGGTCTTGAGAGAGAGGGGGGTGAGTGCTCTCAAGGCAGAAAATTCGATGATGACCATGACTACGATGGCTGACGGTCTGGAGGCTCAGGACTCGTCCAAGTCTGCTTTCATGGAGTTTGGGCAGCAGTCGCACTCACAGCAGAGCTCCCCGTCGATGGCCAGCGGCCACTACCCGCTGCACTGTCTCCACTCCGGCTCACACGCGCACCACCAGCACGACAACACCGCGTACACCGGGACCAACACCTACAACCGGTCGTTACCCTACCCCTACGTGAGCCATTCGCACCACAGCCCGTACCTGCCATCCTATCACAACAACACGGGAGGACAGACAAGGTTAGACGGCACAGGTAAGAGACCCCCTTTTTAGCCAAGTGGAAATATCAATCCGCGGCGACAGAGTACTATTAGCGTATGTTTTAGTACCCACAATGGGAATCTAACCTTTCTCCCTGCTCGTGTTGGTGTCATGCCCAAGCCACCGCCACTCCAAACTCGGACGACTGATCTTTCAAGCGTAGGTGTGCTACTACAACGAAGAAAAAATGTGCGTAAAAGGCACCGGATAATGCGAGAAGCAGCCTGTTACCTTCTCTGTCTCTGTCTTTAGTTTTCCCGTTTAGCACTCCCCTCAAAACCTGTTTTAATGCCCGGGGTGTGATCATCACGACCGTGCAATCCTCACCAACTACTCGTGAAAATTAGGCAGCCCGCACGCCTTGAATGTTGTAATTAGCATTTAATTGACATGTCATTACCAGCAATATCCTAAATATGACAGCGTATGAGGATTGTGGCTGCCACGGCGTTTAAAGGCAATGTGAGTTGTCAGCGTTTATCGGTTGGAATTTAAATTTTTAGACCGTTTCTGAAGGCGTCTCTGAATTGATCTTCACGCAATATTCCTGCTGTTTGGACACGTTTGTATTTTTCTGCTCTGAAAAAAAAAAATGCAGGCTGTGGTTTTGAATATTAACATTGGTTGTTTTTGTTGCAGAGCAGCAGAAAACGACGGTGATTGAAAACGGGGAGATTCGTTTTAATGGGAAAGGCAAGAAGATTCGCAAACCTCGGACAATTTATTCCAGTTTGCAGCTTCAAGCACTGAACCACCGTTTCCAGCAAACACAGTACCTCGCTTTACCGGAGCGCGCCGAGCTGGCTGCTTCTCTAGGACTGACACAAACACAGGTGAGGAGGAATTTACCCTCTGGATTTGAACTTTAACACATGCAAACCATCATGTATAAAACTACAATATATATACTAATTATTTCTAATTATTTGGTTGTTTTTGTAGTGATAATCTTAAATGTAATCATGCATTTTGCAGGAACATTTTCACAATTAAATTCTTCATGCTCCACTAATTACCCTCGTCTTTCTCTCCTGCAGGTAAAGATCTGGTTCCAGAATAAGAGGTCAAAGTTCAAGAAGCTGCTCAAGCAAGGCGGCAACCCGCACGAGAGCGACCCTATGCCGGGCTCCATGTCCCTCTCCCCACGCTCCCCGACCATCCCTCCGATATGGGACGTGTCTGCCTCTTCCAAAGGAGTAAACATGCCGGCCAACAGCTACATGCCCGGCTACTCTCACTGGTATTCCTCCCCTCATCAAGATTCGATGCAGAGATAGACTGAGGAGGCAGGAAGGTCAGTGAGCTGTCTGGAGGCCTCCGGATCTCCGCCATGCAGTTTCCAACGTAGCCTACAATTTGTGTCAGCGCAGAGACTGGATGCTGGAGAGGAGGAAAAACCCCTCTGCTGCTCCTCTGCCGAAGGATAAAAACGCAGCCATGCATCGGTGTGATGACACAAAGGGAACTAACCATTTTAACGTATGGCTGTGCAATGGGACTTGCATATTTGTTATGCTTTCATTCATGTCAACATCTGACCGTCAATATACCAAATATTATCAGTGACATTTAAGCCATTTTGGGCAAAGACTGCTTACACTCTCCATGCGCACTGGCGCCCAGAGCCCGTTGCCATGGTGGACTCCTGACTGCTTTTTTTTGGTTGTTTCTCCAACATGCAAAATCAAGCAAATTGTCTGTCTGTAAATATACTCTGCGATTTTAGTTGTACATACACTTTTTATGTTTTGTCAGATTGAGTAAACCGTGACTCAAAACAGATGCCTGCTGTTGCATGATTTCACAAATTCATTTTAAACTAGGCCTTTTTATGCTGAATATTGGGCCAACATCACATTCTAACAGGCCCACTTCCCGTCCCCCTGGTGTGTACGAGTTTCTAACATACAAAACGAACATAAGGTAATGACACAGTGCTCAGTGAAAAGCCCGTTTCATCAGAGTAAACGATTTAAATAAATCCAAAGCGCTTAATGACTGTTGAAGAACGCCACAGTATATAGATTTATCAAATGCTCCGGAGGAAATTAACTTACCCTGCCCCGCTGCTGTCTATATTCACCTCGAAAGACATTTGCTCCAGGTCCAGCTTATCTTGTCATTTCACCCCCAATTATTAGAAGTATTGACAAAATGTTTTCTCCCTTCTCTCCGTCCTAATGCAGGCCGTTAAATGCCAAGCTCCACGGGATCGATGTTGAACAAAGCAGCCAGCTGCAGCGGCGTTCAATATGAAGGAGATATTTGGGACAATTTGTGGGTTTTTATCCAAGTGAGGCTTTTTTTCCATTCTCATAAATGCAGGCATAATTAGGGTAATTTTTGATGTAGCCCGCTGATTACAGCGTTTTTACCGTCAAAGATAATTACCTGTAATTTTCTACCACTTTTAATACTAAAAGGCATCTTTATTTGGATTTGAGGTAGCACAGATGGAACAAAGGGGGAAATTATTCGGTTATTCACATACAAATTGCTGAGAAGAGTGAGCGCTCGGGATATTATGTGAAATTACAAGCTGAAAAGCTTCATGCAGCTGTCAAGTCGCGGATGTCCCACTGGCGTACATTCAGCCTATATACCTGAGCCACCAGCCTGCAGGGGCCTATCTGCTTAGGGGCCATGAACACCCTGGTCTGCAGGCTGCAGGGAGCCCGGAGCAGAAGTCGAGTAAACATCAACAAAGCTCATAAATACACAGTTGGGTTATTCAACACCAAAGACTGACACGTTTCATCTTGTTTTGAAAATGAAAAAAAAAAAATGCTTTGATGAGATAAATCAGATGAAGATAGATAGATAGATAGATAGATAGATAGATAGATAGATAGATAGATAGATAGATAGATAGATAGATAGATAGATAGATAGATAGATAGATAGATAGATAGATAGATAGATAGATAGATAGATAGATAGATAGATAGATAGATAGGCAGACAGACAGATAGATAGATATGCAGCAGAGTGACAGATAGGGGGATGGGGGGTGCAGTGGGATGTGTCAATTCTTGTTCTGTGAGCTATCAGCAGTACAGCACATACAGCAGGCTTCACATAGCCTATAAAAGCTCCTACAACACCTGACAAGATCTCACCACATTAACTGTTCGGTTCAACAGCGCCAGAACAACCTCCATAAACACATCCACACTCCAAATGGTATCTCCAATAAATAAAATAGCAAATAAGATATGTGGAAATCCGACAGAAAACTAGACGATTAAGCTGATGAGTAGCATGCAATGTCACAGCCTCCTCCGACATAAGGATTCGTCACAGGATAGAAGATATAAGACTCATCCTTACCTCTCTCCGCTTCTCTAACATAGATAACCAAAACAGGTCTGCACGGTTTTACTGCTGGTGGTTGAATAAGCAAATCCAGGTGGGAAAGTGTTTGCACACCCCGGTAAGCTCTTATATATTGCCTGCAAAATTAGCTGTTATTACTGTCACTGTTTAGTGATGGCGAGCTTGGGAAAAAAAAGCTCTCTGCAATCAAGAACCAAGCGCATCTTTGCAAATTATAGGTAATTGTCAATGTCCAGATTATGATAATGGAGGCCCTAATCCTGGAGAATAATTATTGTGGAGTGTTACAGTTGAAGCTGTCCAGTAAAACTAACTGTCATTATTTAGACTCGATTTGCAAAACGGGGGGAAACTAGCTGAGTGGAAAATGTTCGGTTGGAAATAAACGGGGGCTCTCGATATAATGGCACCACTAGTGTATATATGTGTGTGTGTGTGTGTGTGGGTGTGTGTGTGTGTGTGTGTGTGTGTGTGTGTGTGTGTGTGTGTGTGTGCGCGCGTGTGTGTTTGTGATATAAAGGCCTATGTGTGCATCTGTGCGCGCACCTGAGTGTTCTTGACATCGTGAACGTGCCTTGTGAAAAAACTAAATTTCGCGAGTGACCTGCTCGCATTGTAATTACAGGACTGCAGTTTAGTATACAGCAGAAATAAGGCTGTAAACAACAACAACAACAACATGCACGGTGGCGTTGAAGATTAAGAAGGGTTGTGCTCCTGTGTGTGTGTGTGTGTGTGTGTGTGTGTGTGTGTGTGTGTGTGTGTGTGTGTGTGTGTGTGTGTGTGTGTGTGTGTGTGTGTGTGTGTGTGTGTGTGTGTGAGAGAGAGTAAAGTGTGTTAGACTGCAATCAGGAAGAGGATTCTGTGTCAGGTGGAAATGGTAACATGCATGGGTCAGTGTGTGGGTCAGATGCAGTCTTGTTTACTGTGTGTGTGTGTGTGTGTGTGTGGGGGGGGGGGGGGGGTTGTGCAACATGGTCGTTTGTAATATCTCACTTGTATGATCGTTGTGCATATGGCCGGGCAAATTCAATTAGATCAATTTTCAAATCCCCAATGTTTCCCACAGTGGCACTGGTTTGTTTAGTGGTTTTTGCGCTGGTATTACTGGCTGCTAATAACATGGTGAAATGCTGGAGGATTTTCCTTTTCTTTTTCTTCTCTGTTTTTTATTTCACCCGGAAGGTGGGCTGCGGCCGGGAGTGGCAGAGCTCTGGAGCCGGTCTACCCCCACAGGAATGCGGATTGTCTCAGATCTCCGTGCCGCCCCCTTCGCCTCCTCTCTGCCATTCAAAGCGGCTAATTGTAGGGGACACAAAGCGAGAGCGACTGCAGACTGTCTGCTGCGAGGAGCAGGCATTTTATTCACAGACGAGCAGGAACCGACTGAAAGGCTCAATCAGGCTCCCCACTAAAAAACAATACGAGGGATAAAAGGTGATCATTCTGGTGTTGATCAGAGGCAGTCGTGAAAATAATAGTAATAATAATAATAATAATAATAATAATAATAATAATAATAATACCATTTGTTAAATATTAGGGGGGAAATAATGTGGGATTATTGGAACAATATGAGTTCATTTAAAAATATGAATTTAATCATATTAATAATATTAATAATAATAATAACAATAATAATAAAACTAACACTGTTGGGGTATGATGTCTATGATAAACATAAATCAGATTGTAAACAAATACAATCAAGGAAAATACCCACTTCTAAAAACATAACTTCACAAACAATATAAATATATTTGAGGATTATTATAATGATATTTAGCTAAATCCTAACAGGAATATTAAAGGAAATAGCAATCAATCCAGTTCAAGAAACGCCGGTATTGAATGAAGGTAATTGCAATTATTCCGCTGGTTAAATGCTTGCAGTGGTACACATGCTTTCTCAGAATGTATACAACACATTTTTGCCTGATGTCTTTTTAATAAAGTCCTACATTTGAACTGTAATTGTTTTTAGCCACAATGCTACAGCGCCCAGCAGTGGTCCACATAATTGCAAATGCAGATTAAAATGAACATTTTCTGAGGGAAAATCAAGGCACATTCATCACGAAAAGGCAGATTGTTTTCATCCCATCTTCCGGACAATTGTTAAGTCTGTCTGCGTAAGATATTGAATACAAATCTAATTACAGAATATATATAATTTGTATTTGTTCAAAACAAATACGATTTACGACGTTTTCTATACTCATCTCAATGCGGAGCAGCTGTGATTTACAACCTTGTGTGGAAATGTCACCTGAGGCTCACAAACATTATTTATGTCTGTGAGTCTTCGTCGTGATTTTCAGTGTAAATAATGGAGGGATAAAATAACGAGAATGCAGTGAGGCCGGAGGATTCAAAGTTCCATTGTCCATTTAAACGTTTAATAGTCTTCCAAAATGCAATAAATTACATGCACACATTTACACATTTTACACGTTTCTTCTATGACTGTCATCAAATACATTGCATATTCCTCTGAAATTTGAACACGAGTCCCATAGAAGGATAAAAAAAAGATTTGAAATGAACAACAGGGTTTTTTTCAATATAACGTCCCTGCTCCAAGAGCCAACGAGTGCTGTATCGAGTTAGGGGTCTGCAGGTGGGCAGCCATGGAGTTGCCGGCTGAGGTGTACCATGAGCCCGAGTTTTCCAAAAAGTTAGAAGCCGTTGTGTTGATGCTTTGTGGCTGCAGGCTGTGCGGCCTGGAGGGGCCCTGTGTGTCCCAAACGGCCGGGGACTGTGGAGAGTTGCACACCATGGGGTCGCTGGAGCTGGGGCTGTGGTCAGGTGGAAGCTCTCCGTTTTTCATTATTTTCTTCAGTTTTGATCTCCTGTTCTGGAACCAAATTTTTACCTGGAAAAGAGGGAAAACAACAGCATTAATATCTCACAAACAACCTCTGGAACAATATTCAATGGAGGGATGGTGCGTAAAAGCGCACAGAAATAACGCACAAAAAGGGTCGTTGGTGTTTATTTTAAGGAAGGGGCATTAAATACATTTCAAGCGATCAAAGATCTTTATCAAAAATGTTGATTTTAATCTCACCTGTGTTTGTGTGAGTCCCAGCGAGGCAGCCAGCTCGGCTCTCTCCGGCAGCGCCAGATACTGCGTGTTCTGAAAGCGCCTCTGCAGGGCGGCGAGCTGGAAGCTGGAGTAGATAGTCCGGGGTTTCCTCACTTTCTTCGGCTTGCCGTTCACCATCCTCACCTCGGGCTCGCTGATCTCCTTTTCTGTTGAAGTTATTACAGCAAGATTAAGCACGTTTGCATTTAACATTTGAACTGCATTTAAAATACTTTTCTCTATGTTGTCGCCTATATCATCTCACTAATTCAAAGAAAATCCAATGTTATAAATGCATAGTGGGCCGGTAAAAATCAATTGCAATTGTATTGTCTTTATATTCTATAATCACACCTTTAAAACAGATGTATTTTTTGGAAAACATAGCAAATTACGTATTAAGTATTCCTTATTTATTCCTTTAGCTTTGGGCTGCACTTTTTTAATGCAAATGGAAAATACTAAATATAAAAATAAAATACCAACACATTTATCAATACGCTTTTTCACTAAGATCAATAATACTGTGCCGTTTGATTTATTATTATAATGAAGAAATGTGCGGGCCTTACCTTGCGGACTCGGCTGGGCTTGCACTCTGCTGTAGGTCCCCGCGTATTGGTGGTAGGCGGGGGTTGTGTACGAGCTGTAATCAGTGTAGGATTTTGTCGAGTAATTTCCAGCGGATCCGTTTACACCCGGGTACTGGTACTGGTAGGCATTGAGAGGTTTCCCGTACGTGGTGGAGCTGGGCGAGCAGTAGCCGTGAGGGACTCCAGCTGTGGGACTGTAGTAGCCAGAATCCGTGGCGGTGGACTCGGGTAAAGTAGGAGATTCCTGAGACGGGTGGTGCATGGTGGAAATCTGAAAGGAGCTCTGGAAATCTGCAGTTTTCACACTCGGGATCCTTCGGTCAAATACTCCAGTCATACTTCGAGAGGGAACGCGTTTGTGTTTTCTTTGATTAGCAAAAAAAAAGCGAGGCAGTCTGACTCCAAAGTGCTGTGAAAACTACACTGGCATTGTTGAAAGGCTCTCGGGCCGTTGGGCTCTGGTGAAGACTGCAGCCAGCCCCGCAGCAAAGACTTGGTTAAATCCTAAATCGCGCTCTTACGCACTGCAGGGAGGATCTGGTTCCATTGGCCAAGGCGCACACAGACACAGCTACACCCAATTCACTCAGCCAGCTTTCTTATAGGGGGGAAACCACCCGGGCTATGAGGCTGCATTGTTGTGTTTTTTATACTATCAATCAATGGGAGCGATTAAAGTGTTGGCCGTGTCATCAATCCACGTTTCACGAGGATGAATTACAGGGACTAAACCTCATAAAGGCCTACTGATGTAAAACGAATTATTACTATTGTGTTTATTATTCTTTAATCATGCATTTTTCAGAGTCATTTTATATTATTTACAACAAAATAACCCCAAAATGGCGAGAGCATCAAATGATATCATATTAATTTGAAATAACAATAAATAAAAACAAAGGCAAAACCTATTAATTGAGCAAATTGGTTATATTTTTGGCCTAGAAGATTCTTGAAAATATATGTTCAACAATTTGTCAGCGGGTGAAATATATTAAATGTGCTTTATAAAAAGATGTTCTACACATACAACTAGTTATATTCCTATGAGCAATTTGTATAATCCAAGAAAATTGCTCTTTGACTGGCGTTTGCGATAATGCCAAAATTGACATACTAATTCCAACTGGATCATTAAACATTAATCGGATTTGATCTCATTTTAAAACCTGCGGCCGAGAGAATGCAAAATCAACACCCAGCCCCTCAGCCTGCACATTCAGTGGTGAACAGCGCCGACCAGTGGACATACTGCAGAACTGCATTTCACCCACAGCCTTTGGCAAATCAAGAAATACAGCTCTGGAAAAAATTAAGAGTTTATTATTCTATAAACTACTGACAACCTTTCTGTTGGAATTCAACTGACACTGGAATGGAATGGCTGCCATACATAGAGATTGAGATTCAAGAAAAATGTGGAGTGGTCTCTTAATTTTTTCCAGAACTGTAAAGTACTTTATTTATCCCAAACTGGGAAATATTTGCGTTGCAGCAGCGAAATACAAAAAGAAGCAAAACAATTACAAATAAGTAGAACTAAAAAATAAAGTAAAAATAAAAATGGATGAGGAATTTCATTTCAATAAAATGTAGGGCTTTAATTGTCATATGCACAGATGCTACACAGTGTAGATATGGCAAATATAATCCTAAATCCCAGGCTCCTCAAACAATGCAACATAATATATAAAGGATATAAAACAATAACACAAATTAATATATTGTCAGATTATTTGAAATGTATATGTTCTATACAATGAGTTAAAATAAAATAATTAAAATATGAGCTTATTAAAAGATAAACTAATATAAACTAACCAATTTGTCCAAAAGGCTTAAAGGCAACACGTGTGAGATTAAAAATCATCATAACTATACAGTTTTACGCATTTAAGTGTATCCAGCATAAGATAAAATGGACCTTTGTTTTTCCCCGTGGGGAATTCTCCATTCTGAGTTAAAGCAGCAACAAAATGAGCATGAAAAACAGGACAGTACAGATTCAAAAAAGGAAAAATAATACCAAAAGTATAAATAATAATGATACAGTAACTATAAAACAAGATATCACAACAAGGTAAAGGTTGATCAATGAAGGAACATATACGTATTTGGGTTTTGGTATATTACCAGTATCATACAACATTCAAGCTACACCGTTTTAGTGCATAGGAAAAAGGCCTGAGAAAACCTGGCTTTTTGA
Source organism: Eleginops maclovinus (assembly GCF_036324505.1). Lineage (NCBI taxonomy): Eukaryota > Metazoa > Chordata > Actinopteri > Perciformes > Eleginopidae > Eleginops > Eleginops maclovinus. The sequence goes on from NC_086361.1 coordinate 16,987,181, forward strand.
ACTGCATTCACTTCACATTTGCATCAAGTCGGATGTTTCAAAAACCAGACTGTACAATTCTATACTATAAGTAATTATTGCCTATAAAATAAGGCATTTACATTTAAATAGCTTTTGTATTACTCAATTATTTCCAAGAAAACATTGCTTTGAAGACGTATAAAGAATTCAAAGCTTACCTGTATTCTTCACTCTTGCCTTCACCTCAAGCCCAAAAAATGTATTCCTGATTTGGCCTAATCGTAAAATTAAAAACACAATCCAGTGATAAGGCTTTACCTGCCCTAAAATAGATTTTTTACAGCTTGATCTGACAACTTATCTCAACAAACAAATGTAACGTGTTGAACCTCCTGTACATAATGCAATGCTTTTTACATCAATGACTGGACAGGTAAACAGAGGCAGGTGTGCTATGATGGTTTAAACACTTTCAAATGAGCTTACCTGACTTTGTTGACCCGGAAACAATACACCCTTCGAGGACACTTCCGGTGTGGAAAAGTTTTTACTAACCGTGGTTACATGCATGGTGTTGTTGTTTTTTTAAACCACACAGCATTTTAAGGCACTTGATACATGGCAATGCCTTTATATCAAGAAAACTACATTTGCTGGTCATTTCATTCATCTTCGGGTCAGACAGAGAGCGCGCAGCTTGCGTCTGATGTCATTGTAGACTTCAACTTACAAGATAGTTCCCCTCCTATTCACATCAGAATTAACTGTTGTTGCTAAAATAAACTCACGCGTGTGTAAACGTTTAAAATAAACACTGGCTAAAAGTGTGATAGCATGAATGTGTTTTGTCGGTTTATCTACACTGGAGATATCTTTGATAAAAACGCGCATATTGGACACATACTATTTTTTATTTACAGAGGTGTCAAGCTATAGTAGGCGCAAACGATTTTAGCTTTTCAACGATCAATATTATTGTGTTTGGTGGGGAAATACATATTTTGTAATATAAAACTATACAACAAAAATAAATAGTTGGAATGCTTTGGCTGCTTAACAGAAAGTAACCAAAGACGGAAGTAGAAGGGGGGAGTACTCTTTCCCTGCATGGGTGTTCTTCGTGCTATCTTTTCTCTCGGCTCCCGTTTTGTGTGTTGGGGGGATGGGGCCGTGTCGAGGATGAGAGACTCAAAATATTTACCACTCGGCTAACTAAATATCTTTTTTTCTGAACTGGGCTTCCTTCTTCGTTCTTGTACATATATACACTTTTCGATCACGCATGAGTTTGGGTGGATTTTGTCCCAAATAAAGTGGAGTATCTGTACGTCCACGACACACGCTTAAAAAGTCGACAAAATGTATTCCTCTGCTGGAGGTAAGTGGTGCGGCTATCGTTAGCATCGGCTAAGTGATGCAGCTAGCGGCATTAACACGCTACTGGCCGCTTTTAGCTGCTATGTTTCCATTGATTGCAAGCATAGTAATGTTTCTTAAAGCTAACTAGTTATATTTAAACACACCATTTGCTATGAATGAAGAATACGTCGCCCAGTCTTAAGTGAAGGCATTAGTAGCTTAGCTAGCGTGCAACAACAAGAAGCTCCTGTTAGCCACGTTAGCTTCAGCGGTGCCTCGTTTTCCCAACTTGTGGTTAGTTAGCTTCCCAATGTTATATCACGAAGTGTGATCGTGTAGCGTATATCTTCTTAATATAGCATATATACTGATAGTACATGGCTATTATTGTTACAAGTATCTCGCAGTTTACCACTTAAGTACATAAGTAAAGCATTATTTAGCGGCCGACCATGCTATCTAATCTCATCACCAATCTTAGCTATGGTTAGCTAACAGTATCCAACTTCAATTTGGCAATTCTAGTCATGTTGCATCGTTTTTAACCACGATATAACACAACAAATCGGTCTGTCTGAGAAACTCAAGACTCGAGATAGACTCAATGACATTGGTTATATAAAGGGTAGACAAGAAAGTAGACATATGAAGTTTGACTGAGGCTAGTTATAGCAACATTGTAGCGGTTGACATTCCTGGCAGTGTTAAAATGAAAGATAATAGCATTTTTATTTTCATTTCCATTTGCCTATTATCCAGCGGGACAAGCAGCGTAAACAAACGCATCACTAACATGTATTTTCTCATAATGCTATATGGTTTTAGGGCTCTTTGGTTGCTTTGTATTACTAAAAATATGAATATACATGTAGGATCAGGGTATTTCCAGGAGAAAGGGTGGCTTCAGCGGTTAGATTGCCAGCTTGCTTAATGCCTTCTGTGTGAATTTTGATAAGAGTTTTGAGAAATTCGCCCTTGATTGTGGACGAAGGTGTTGTGGAAGCGATAAGAGCCAGTCATGCTGTAATGAAGCAAGTGTTTGCAATGGAAATATGCAAGTAAAGATGAGTGTTTATGCTGCCTCTTGTTGTCACTTGCTCCAGAAAGAAATTGGTCAATTTAATTTCAAAGTCCACATGTTTCTGTCATGTGTTGCCTACATGTATATTATTACAACTATATGTTTTGAAGTACATTTTTGAGGATTTTTGACTCTTCCTAACACCACATTTTTGCTCTCTGTAGCCACCGAGATGCAAGAGGGACCCCGTTCCTCTGGGTCAACAGGCTCTGGTAAGCTTTTTCCCATATTTGGTCTTTTAAGCCTTAAATTATACTTATTTGAAGTAGGATTAAACCTTCTGACTGAATTTCGTTTTTTAAATGTTCATGAGATTTGACACGATTTGGCGCTATGGGTACATTTCTAATGAAGGCGTTGACATTGTAGATATTCAATTTCCTCAGTCGGTGCTCTGAGTAGCAGTGCACTTTTAAACACTTAAGGTTATTAAGTTATAGCCCTCATAAGTTAGACTCTGTGGGTGTAATTCTGTTTGATTGGACAAACTGGGGCACAAAGATAAGACACTGAGGGGCATTCAGAGTTTGCCATGCCAGAGTCACTGTAATATCTGAAATTACAGATATGGAGCTTATTGGTTTAGTCCATCTGTCAAAGATGAAGGCTTGGTCTATCTTCTCCAGGGTTATACACAGAAATGAATGACACCATATATTTTTTTAATAACACCTCTGATGAAATAACTTTTAGTACAAGACATTTCATGGATAGTTTTTGTAAATGTTTACCAGTTAAGAACACTATACATCTCTGTTGTGATGTATGTTTTGATGCTGTGAAACATTTAACATGAAATATGTGGCGAAAACGTAATGAGTTATTTAAGAAACTGTTACTTTCTAGTAATTTTCTGGTTATTTCTGGGGTCCAAACATACTACCTAGGACAATTCTGATGTCTGTGTGATATGATACTTACTTTGCAATTGCCACTTTCCTACTTTTGACCCCCCTGATTTAGACCCGCCATCCTCCCCAGTGCCAGAATATGTGTTCAAGCCACCATCTCGGCCAGACTTTGGCACCATGGGCAGGACCATTAAGCTCCAAGCCAATTTCTTCGAGATGGAAATCCCCAAACTGGAGGTTTACCATTATGATATCGACATTAAGCCTGAGAAATGCCCCAGGAGGGTCAACCGGTAAGTCTATTTGTTTATGTGTTTAATTCATCTGCTGCTCCTGTCACGTGGTAAACCTTTTTTTGTAACGCTATTTTTTATTTTTATTTTGTCGTTGTAGCGAAATTGTGGAGCACATGGTCCAGCACTTTAAAACGCAGATCTTTGGTGATCGTAAGCCGGTGTACGACGGGAGGAAGAATCTGTACACCGCCATGCCTTTGCCCATAGGCAGAGACAAAGTATGTACCTTTTTTAAGGACAACTTGTAGGAATTGCACAAATGATAGTGAACTAAAAATACTTTTCCTTTCTTGCCCGTTAACTACACAGGTGGAGCTCGAAGTAACCATTCCTGGTGAAGGCAAAGACCGCAGCTTCAAAGTTTCCATCAAGTGGGTCTCCTGCGTGAGCCTGCAGGCGCTGCACGAGGCTCTGGCAGGGCGGCTACCCAGCGTCCCCTTCGAGACCGTCCAAGCCTTGGATGTAGTCATGAGACATTTACCCTCTATGAGGTGGGTTTTTATCATCCAACATTAATTAGATGATTCACAGTCCTTCCAAAAATCTGCAATATTTGTTATAAAACCTTATGCCTATTGTGTAATGACACTAATACAATATGAATTGGATTAACTTCACATTATTGCTGACCATTCTTATAAAGCTTTAAACATGCTATTAAGGGCCGAACTGTAGAGTCACAAGCTGTGCAACGCCATTGAATTACGTGAGACTAACTCAAATACATTTTCCACCCTGAACGAGTCAACATACATGACAGTAATAAAGGGGGGAGATATTTTTGCCATATCTATTTTACATTTCTCTCGTCATTTTAACGTTTAATCAGGCTTAACAACTCTCCTCTGTTACAGGTACACCCCTGTGGGCCGCTCTTTCTTCACCCCCTCAGAGGGATGTTCGAACCCCCTCGGTGGAGGCAGAGAGGTGTGGTTCGGCTTCCACCAGTCTGTCAGGCCTTCCCTTTGGAAAATGATGCTCAACATCGATGGTAACTTTCCTTTTGATTGTGCACAAGATGAAGGAAGTTAAGATGTTTCTATGAATCTCAACCCTGTGTGCTGGTTCTGTTTGCAGTTTCTGCCACTGCGTTCTACAAAGCCCAGCCTGTAATTGAGTTCATGTGTGAGGTCCTGGATTTCAAAAGCATTGAAGAACAACAGAAGCCCTTAACAGACTCCCAACGAGTGAAATTTACAAAGGAAATCAAAGGTGAGAACATTTCACAAGCTCACTTATTTGTGGCTATTAAAGTTTTCTTTATCAACTATTTCTCTTTTAGGTTGTCTTTTTAAAATTCTGTTCAATGTGATTTCCAGGCCTGAAAGTGGAGATCACTCACTGTGGGCAGATGAAGAGGAAGTACAGAGTGTGCAACGTGACCAGAAGACCAGCCAGCCACCAAACGTGAGAGTTCTTAGCCTAGAAGACATCTCTTACTGCCTTTTTCTTTCTTTTTTTGCCAGATTATGTGGTGTGGTGGGAAGAAAACAAAACCACATGACACGCTGTCTTTTCCCTAATTGTCTGTTGTGTTCTTCCCTCAGGTTCCCTCTGCAGCAGGAAAATGGCCAAACTATTGAATGCACAGTAGCACAGTACTTCAAAGACAAGTACAAGCTCATCCTGAGATACCCCCACCTCCCGTGTCTTCAGGTGGGACAAGAGCAGAAGCACACCTACCTACCTCTAGAGGTGAGCACCATGAAAATCCTTCACTTGCTTGCTTTTCAAAAGGTTATCCACTTGCTGTAGATTGCCCTTCTTAAATCCCGCTTTTATGCATGTCCCCTCCAGGTGTGTAACATAGTGGCAGGACAGCGCTGCATCAAAAAGCTGACTGACAATCAGACCTCCACTATGATTCGTGCCACAGCCCGATCGGCACCAGACCGTCAGGACGAGATTAGTAAACTGGTAAGTCGCTTTGAAATGAATGTTTTATTGAATGCAGATTCCTCTTACTGTCAGATACACAATGTTCCTATAATATGTCCAAGAAAATCATTTGAATTGGTAGCAGCCAAAGAAAAGACCAGCTGCGAGGCCTGTTTCTTGAACTATTTTCAAAAATAGGCCTGAGAGATAAGGGAAAGTCGCTACATATGTTGCCAAGTTTTTCAGTTTGAGGCCAAGCACTGGCTCAGAAGTGTTTGCTGATGGGCTCCTGCAGTAGAGGACTCGTATCATAGTCCCGTAGTTTTCAGTCATGGTAGTGATGCACAATAGATATGTGCTGCTTTAGATTGATAGTAACTTTGCCATAGAGCCACATTGAGCATTATGCTGAGAAAGATGGGCTTATTTAAAATGAGCATTATTTGTGAATGTTTTTAAAAAATGTAAAAAGGAATTGTATTGTGTAAAACTATCTACTATTATTAAGTTTGACTTTCAAACTTAATGAATATAATACATAGATTTGATGAAAAATCTTAAATCAGGTTTAATGAAATACTGAATCCAATCAACTTTGTGTCGTCTGTTTTTCTTCAGATGAGGAGTGCCAACTTCAACACCGACCCTTACGTTCGTGAGTTCGGAGTGATGGTGAGGGACGAGATGACAGAAGTGAACGGCCGTGTCCTACAAGCACCTTCCATTCTGTATGGAGGCAGGGTACGTGGATCCCCCGTTCGGATGTCCTATGTGTAATTGGAATATCTTCTTCTTCTGTACAGTGACGAGCACCGTAATAATATGGCTGCTGTCAATCCATCTTGCAGAACAAAGCAATAGCCACTCCAATCCAGGGAGTGTGGGACATGAGGAACAAGCAGTTCCACACCGGCATCGAGATCAAAGTGTGGGCCATCGCCTGCTTTGCCCCCCAAAGGCAGTGCACTGAACTCCTGCTCAAGTAAGTGAGACTTTGATGGCTGGTAAAGAGTTAATGCATGAAGAAGGGCCTGGAATGCACCTTTTTTATAATAGGAATGCACAAACAAGGACACATTGAGCCATGAGCTGGAGTCTCAGACGCTGCAGTCGGAGCGCAGAAATGACACACAGCTGCCTTCTCTGATTTGTGTCTCATTTGGGTCTTACACAACTGGCATGACAGCGCAGTTTTGAGTCTTTCGCTTTATGGCCCCCTGTGGACCCCGAGGTATTTCAGCTCTACAGGGGCATAACAGCATGATTATGTACAGCTGTGCCATTCTTTTACAATGCCTTTGCTGGATTTTTTTCTATTTCATTTGTAGACTGACACAGGGTGGGTTCAGGCGTCATGTCCGTGTTGATGCAGAGGCTGGCATATGCACGACTTAAAGGTCCTATTGTATCTGGGATTGGTTTTTTTTCAGATATGTAGTGTTAAATATTAAAATACAAGATACACAAAGAAGCTCAGAGGCAGTTTTTACGCAACTTTTACGAAATATTACTCCTTATTTCACTAAACTGCTAAACCTCCCTGAACTGTCAGTCAACACGTCCCTCCTCTCTCTCTCTCTCTCTCTCTCAGAGCATTCACCGATCAGCTGAGGAAGATCTCCAGGGATGCAGGGATGCCCATCCAGGGTCAGCCTTGCTTCTGTAAATACGCCCAGGGAGCGGACAGCGTGGAGCCCATGTTCAGACACCTCAAGTACACCTACCAGGGCCTCCAGCTGGTGGTGGTCATCCTGCCGGGGAAGACTCCTGTCTACGGTGAGGGATCCACTCATGCAGTCTGTTTTAGTGCTGCGTGTTTTATCTTACTGTGTAAGAGATAACATTTCAAGCCCATGAAATGTTTGTGAAGTGAAATCCTGACAGCAACACCCATAATCAAAATACTAGCTCATAAACATCTTGCTGCAACCTGAACATATTGCTGCTTCTAACAGATTTCACTTTGTTGTCACTTGACAGACTTCAATTAGTGTTGTCATTGAAATCACAAACTCTAGTATTTAAAGAAAAGTGTTTTTGCATTGCTTTAAAACAACACTTCTGCATCACATACCTGAGTTGTGATTCATCAGTATGCATGCACACGCCTTGTGATGCACCAGAGCAGTAACAGAATACATCTGTGTTATAGGATCATGTGTAAACACTGGTATTTGTTTATTGTTTTGCATGTTGCAGCTGAGGTGAAGCGTGTTGGGGACACAGTTCTTGGCATGGCCACGCAGTGTGTGCAGGTGAAGAATGTCCAGAAGACGACGCCTCAGACCCTCTCCAACCTCTGTCTGAAGATCAACGTCAAGCTGGGCGGCGTGAATAACATCCTCCTCCCGCAGGGCAGGTTAGTGAAGTTGTATATCTTCAGATCGTGCCACTCGTATGTTATACAGATTTTAAATAAATACCCTTTGCTTAATTTCCGCTGTGTCTAAACTCTGCCTTCCTGCTCCAGGCCGTTGGTCTTCCAGCAGCCGGTGATCTTCCTTGGTGCAGATGTGACTCATCCTCCTGCAGGAGATGGAAAAAAGCCTTCCATCGCTGCTGTAAGTAACACCCCATAACTTGTATCTACTTTTCATAATGTTTATTGGGGTGTAATGCTCCAAAATCAAAGATAATAACCAACCCCCTCTGCAGCTCTCTCAACTCATCGTTCAATGACAGAAAATCTATTATATAGCATTTCATGTGATCCTGAAATGTTTTTCCTTTACAGGTCGTTGGTAGTATGGATGCGCATCCCAGCAGATACTGTGCCACAGTGCGAGTGCAGCAGCACCGCCAGGACATCATCCAGGACCTGGCCACCATGGTGAGGGAGCTGCTCATCCAATTCTACAAGTCCACCCGCTTCAAGCCCACCAGAATCATCTACTACCGCGACGGCATCTCTGAAGGCCAATTCAACCAGGTGATACACATATCAGGGCTGATGCAGAGGATGCTGTGAAATATCATTTGTAGGCAAATATTGCACTTCACAGAGCTCAGTGTAACATTCATTCCTGTGTTTTGGTCAGTGCCTCTCCAGTAAATGTAATAGGTAGCTTTACTTATCATTTAAGCTACTTTTCACCTGATAATCTTGAATACCTTTTGAGTCACAGGTCCTTCAGCATGAGCTGCTGGCGATCCGGGAGGCTTGCATCAAACTGGAGAAGGACTACCAGCCGGGCATCACCTTTGTGGTCGTGCAGAAGAGACATCACACGAGACTGTTCTGTATGGACAGAAACGAGAGGGTCAGTATTGAGTCATTGGCTGGAGTGGGAAATGTGTCAGATTTGTAACCGACTTAACTAACAAAAAAGACAAAGCATGTCTTTGATGTTAGGGCTACCTTAAAGCGAACCAGCAGTAGAAAAAGATGTATGCCATATACAGTTGGCACCGAGCCAGCTGCCACAGGTGTTAGTGTACGCTCTCGCACAATGCTCCTATATTGGGGACATTGGGTAAGCCTTAGTCATTTAGTCACACTAGCACGGCATTACCCTGCTTGGAAATGCCATGTCCATATTTGCTGGATGTTTCATTTATTAAAAAAAAAGGTGGGCATAAATCACAATTTTATTTAGTTTGTTTTCCAAAGATGTAAGGAAACCCTCCTCACTCACTAATGCATATGTGTGGGTTTTTGCAGGTTGGGAAGAGTGGCAACATTCCTGCTGGCACCACAGTGGACACCAAAATCACCCACCCATCAGAGTTTGACTTCTACCTGTGCAGTCACGCTGGCATTCAGGTAAGCGCTGCAACTGTGGCTGTGAAGTATTCCAGAGAAATGAATGAAACTGTGAGGGGGCAATTTAAAATAGGTTTTGATTATGCACGAAAAACAGATGGATCATCAGCCCAAATTAGGCGATGACATAAGATGGTTCAAAGTGTAGTGTTGTCCGCTCTCCCCCCCCCCCCCCCCCCGGACACAAAAAACAACACCTGTTGTCTGATCGCTCCTTGCAGGGTACCAGCAGGCCGTCTCATTACCATGTGCTCTGGGATGACAACCACTTCTCTGCAGATGAACTGCAGGTCCTGACCTATCAGCTCTGCCACACCTATGTGCGCTGCACCCGCTCAGTCTCCATCCCAGCACCAGCTTACTACGCCCATCTGGTGGCTTTCAGAGCTCGCTATCACTTGGTAGACAAAGAGCACGACAGGTAAGGGCCACGCTTTCTGTACATGTATTCTGGTTACTTATGTCAGTTTTGAAAAACATAGCATTCGGTAGCACAACACATTGTTAGGTAGCTAATTATTCAAAAAGGGCACAAATGACATGTAATAAAAACTGCCTGTGTATCGTAAAGGAACCCTTCGACTTAAGAAATATTCCCGGTAGTTAACCTAGTAACCGTTGACATCCATATTTCTGTTAAATCTCTCCAAGATTAAAGTTCATGAAAACCCTGAAACCCTTATTTCATTTTGCTGTTTCAGTGCTGAGGGCAGTCACACATCAGGCCAGAGCAACGGACGGGACCAACAGGCCTTGGCTAAGGCCGTGCAGATCCACCAGGACACCCTGCGTACCATGTACTTTGCCTGAGTGCAGACCAAACCAGGTTGGCGTGGGTGAGACCCCGCTGATGGAGCACACTAGCCCTCGCTGTCTCACTGTCAGCTGTAGATAGCGTCACAGTGGCTCCCCATAGTGATCTCCCTACCAGACTGATCTGTCAGTTACTCATATGTCTACAATTGTACTTCAGCCCCCGACCCACCCAAATTAAGCCAGCGATTAGACTGTAAGATGCAAAAGCATCCCTCGTTCTTGGGGTTTGTGCCGAAAGAGGTTTTATTTTCATGTTGTGCATAAGTGTGTGTGTATTATTTGTAGGGAAATAAGTATGAAAGCAAAAGGACAAGTTTGTACACTGATAGAAAAGAACTACATTTTTAGACCGATGGGCCGTATCATTTTACATTGAGTTATTTATGATTTGGAAGAAGCCGGTTTACCCTTCTCCTGTTAGTTAGGGTCTTTGTTATGAAGGGAGAACTATCCCATCCATCAAAAGATAAATGGGAGGGGGGGGGGGCTGGTTATTATTATATGCCTAAAGATTTGCCCCTCTAAGAAACATTATTTATCAGCAATCAAAGCAGAGTGCACTGACCAGAATGGGTGCTTCAATCAGGACACAAGTACTTAATATATTGGGGTTATGTGTGATTTTCACATGGGGCACTATGTGATGAACAGTGCCATTCGACCACCTTCTGTTGTCATCTCTGTGTGAAGTAGGAAATATTAGGCCCACAGATGCGGGGGTTTCAGTATCTTTCTTCGATGGACACAGACGACCAGTTAATGCCAAACCTGGTGACAATTCATTTACTAAAAGAGGATTTGCATCAGGTTTGTTATCAACCCTTTAACCAACACTTTTCAGTTTATTCTAGATAAGGGGGTTCAGTGTTGAGATAAGAACATTTAAAAGCAGCGATTTGATCTGCCTCTCTTCTTAGGCTAAACCGACGTCGCCAACGACCCCTTTGTTCCCATGCCTGGGTGTTTTGGGACCAGTTCCCAAAAAAACGATACCTTTCTAATGTAGTCTGAGCCGTGTTTGTAAAAGACACATGATTTAGAATTCAGCGTAGAGGGGAACTTCTTTTCCTTTTCTGTTTTTATAGTCTTTCATGTAGCTGACTCATGTTTTAGACCTTTAGGTATTTGTGATGAATGTTTCTTTCCTTTCCTTTTTACACATTAACCCTACTTGTGATGTTTTATTGTAAATAGCAGCAGGATAGTGTTTTCTGCAGTTTCTTTGTCAGAGAGGGATATTTGTGTGGCGTCTCGATATCCAGGCATTCGGTACATTGGTGTGAAAGCTGCAACATTTAGGAGTAAAACTGATTAAATTCCCTTAAAAAAAACATGGTTTGCTCGATAAACTAGGAGCAGTCGTCGCACAAAAGCTTGGGTTTTATGCAAATGACTTTTTGTGAGTCTTTATATGATATAGTAATGTCGGTAAGGTATATTTTGAATAAGCTCTCAGTGGAGGATGCTGAAAATATAAAGATTTTCTTTTTTAATTGCCCACATGTAGTCTAAATTAACACTGTCTATTTGTATAAAGATTATAAATGTTCTCTTGCCTTCTAAGACTGTTACGGTCTTACTAATAATTCTATACATTTCCTAACATCCCATCTAAGTTTTACTACTAAGTTAAGCTCGCTGAGGTTCGCATAGTCTTGATTGGACGCGAGTAGTCTATATTTTCTAACTATGCATCATTTTTAACCAAGACATTTAGCATTGGGGTTTGTGGGTCATTTAAAGGGGTAGATGATCAGGGTTTTGTTGTCGTCGTTTTTTTTAGCATGTTGCATTTAGTAGCGTTTCTTAGTGCTTATCAGCGTCTTCATGCCTTTCTAACGGGATGAAGCATTTGTGGTCATTTGTAGATTTTATAGCCTAAAAAAAATTGGTGTATCCTTTGTAACACACAATCTTTCTTAGCCAAACAAGATTACAAACTTTTACATGATTGATATTCAAAACACATGGAAGCACAAAAAGGACATCTTGGGTTCAGGTGCTAGAAGTTTTCACTGTAAAACACCTTAAATCCTCACTGGACTGGTTGGTGGACAACGAGACTTTTTATCTAAAAAAAAAAAAATGTTGAGGATCTTTTCTCTCCCTTTGATGACGTCTCCGTTTTATCCTTTTTACTCATAACCTGTAAAACAAATCGAAATCCGACTGACTGTGTTTGTGGGGCATTCTGAAAAATCAGTTACTTGATATTTACTGTTATGATGTCAATATTGTTCTTATCGGTGCTGGTCTCACAACATGTAAATTTGGATGCACTTTTGATAGCAGAACGTCGGTATGACTTCTATAGATGTTTGTTCCTCAATGGAAGCAGGAGGCTCGGCCATATTGCGTGACACTGGTGTAATTGTATGGAAATGGCCGTGTGTTCTACCTCTTGTTACCTGTTTTAGTGTTATGGTAACATCACACTGCTGGCCATTTCTGTATAATTACCCCTGCTATCTATCTAATTGGCATTGTTTGAGTCTTGCATTGACAGTAGAGGTGTTGTGTGCATGGCGCTTTATCAGTTCATGTAGTAGTGTGATATTTTATTTCATATTTTACTCAAACTGATAACAGAGAATGTGTTCCATTTACGGGCTTTGAGCGTTGAGCTGTACGACCAAATTCTTGAAGTGTGTTTGTATTCACACACAGCTTTCCCTTTTTGGTTTTCCTTTTTATTCTATGCACCAGGTATATGAGACTTTTTTGTTTTTACGCTTTCATTTCCAACAAATTCAAAGCCCACATTAGCTTTGATCACTGCGTATTCTTGAGTTGGAGAAGTTGTCAATGCGCCCGAGCGGTGCTGCTAATCTGACTGTTAAAGTTGCTTGCAAAGTAAAAAACAATAAAGGACAACCACACGCTTACATAATGTGATAATAGGATTGTAAGCTATTGTATTCAGGAAAGCTTTCATAAATTAAACATCAAATACCAACTTTCTGATTATTGGAGACAGAAGAAGGTCGAGCCATGGTGTTGGGTCTGCGTTTGAAAATGTGCATGTCGTTGTGTAGAAAGTGGGAAAGTGTCCTAAAGGATGGCGTGCTGAAAGTCGGAACATCAAGGAGTCTTTTCAGGAGATGCCTATGTACTCGTTAGTTCTTCTTTCCTGTTTTACATTACCTTTACCAGCAACTTAAATGGCAGATCAGAACGGCATTGCTTTTCCCGGAAATAAAACTAAAACATTTGACAATGTTGTTTTTGCACTAAACAAGAATGGACTTTTGTAGCTGTTGCAGCTTTAAGGAGTGTCTATCCGGTGGCAGACTGGCAGCTGTTTTTTTATTTACAAAGGAGCAGTCGGCCTAGGCTTTTTAAAATACAAGAGGCGTAGCCAACAGGCTTCAGAGCCTCAGTGTGCGCTCTCGCTCTTTAGAAAGCCAAGCCTGCTGATCGAGATGGATTCTACCTAGCTAACCAGCATTCAACATGTCGTCTTGGAAAAATATCCTAAAGCCTTTTTAAATGTTTAAAAAAAAAAGAGTGAAGCTTGTAGGTGGTTTGCCTTTGTACAGTGACAGGGGAGAAAGGTGCTTTATGCAAAACAAAATAACTGACAGATGTTGAATAGAGCCGACTAGCTATGGACAGAGGCTTGGATCCCAAAGTGCTGTGTGAGGATGAAGTGTAGTTTGACACGTTCACAATGAATAGACAGAATAAAGGCTTCTTTATGTGTCAGAGCCCAGCATAAACTATACATATCAAGATTCAGAAGAGGCGTTTTACATCAATCTGCTTGATCATAACGAGTCAATAATGTGTTTTGAACAAACAATTGCCTGACACAACAGCCTGGATGAATGTGGCACTGCTTTATGTTTAACAGTGCTGAAGTTAATGCGTTATGGCCGATGGTATGGTGGTAACCCTAATGACATCACTTCACCTCTGTCTGTTTTTCTGTCCAAAACTAGGACAAAGCAGGTTGTAGAAGTGGCTGGTTTTTTAAGATAAGTTGCATATCATGAGTTCAATTTCAAATCCTGTTTCTTTATTTTGTAAGTATGTTCAACAATAGGGTTGAAAGAGGCTGAGGTGATATTCCTCCAATTGTAACGATCAGCCTGTTTACCTTTTTGCTTTTGAATGGTCTTGGAATAAAATCATGCTCGACAACCTATAAATCAGTTTTTTTCCAAACTAAGACCCGATGTATAGTAGCGTCTCTCTCTGCCTCTCATCCGTCTCTTGTAGAGAAATTATTCCTGACATAAAGACACCTCTTGTAGAGTAGAAACCTATTTTCCTAGCTCCAAATATTAACAATGAATGTACTTAGAGCCTGTGTGATTTGTAATATCGTACAGGCTGTCCATCTAGTACATTTATACTCATGTTTGCCTCTTGTGTACAGCCTTTTCTTTTGGGTGTTTTTCTCTTATTTATAGGTTATAATAATTTCAGAAAGTATTATGTTTTCTTTAATATTCCATTTATTAAGATATCGCCCACATCGCAGTTGGTATCTTTCATTTCGTCACTGAGGAGGTATACAGGTTGTTTGTTTCTCTGTTTCCGGCGTCACGCTTGTGTGAGTTGCTGTAACATAAGAGCCGTGTGTGTATATATATGGTGGTTGCTTTGATGTGTGATCTTGTTTGCTGTTAGTTTTTGGCTTCTGCTTTAGCCCCTCGGTCTGATATTCCTTTCCTTTTTAAAATCCTCCCCGAATTCAGCTCACTAACTCATCAGCGCGAGCCACTTGAAAGCAAAGAGAGCTAAGGTTTTTGTTTGAGTGTTGCTTGTGTTCCTTACTTTTGCTAATAGTATGACAACACAGCCGTTTGTATGTATTTTCATAAGTACATTGTATCATATACATGGCGTTCAGCTGGCTTCAGCAAGCCTGCGTCTCCTCTTATTCCTTGATAAACCTTTCTGAATCATGCTTTTTCCTTGACCGACAGTCATTATCATGCCAATGTCCAATCAATTACCTGTAGCCATGTGACACTGGGGGGGGGGGTGTCCACAAGGTCTTTGCAGTTAAAGTTTACCTATATCATTGATTTTATCTACACATCTAAATTATTGAGCACAAATTTTAAATGGGCTACTGGTAGACCTGAACGAAGAAGCGTTAGGCCACACGTCCACCGGACGCAGCTACATCACATTTTGGTTGTTGCGCCTGGGGTTTAATCCGAAATGTACTTTGTTTAAAGTGCTAACTAGCTAATGTTAGCATACTAACATATATATGGTTCCCAATTTTTAGAATCCTTATACACAAAGATGCTAAATTTGGAAGGATTATGCATGCTAAAATTAAACATGTTAGCATTTTCATTGTTAGCATATTAGCATGCTGACATTGGTGTTCAGCTCTACAAACTGCTATGCTAAAGTTCAGGCTAACAGGCTAGATTCTTTTCATGTTTCAGTTACATATTGAAAACAGATTTGCAGCTTTATGATCAATCATGGATTACCGTTCACAGCACGCCGTCATGAATTGTCAGTAAATATAGGCGTGTCTGTACATTAACAAGGGACTTTATAGCTTCATACGCGACAAACTAGAATAGCAGAGCTGAGAAATTGGGTTCAAGCAAGGATGGGTCCCATGAATCTCTGGCAGGCGTAAGCTATCTGAAATGTTTGGTAGCTGCGATCGTTGGACATTTGTGTCTGTAGAGTAGAACCGTTACCGAGCTTCACCAAACCAAACCAAACCAATGCCATCCATCTGATTTACAACATGTATCCAATGCAAGACTTGTGGGTATTTTTTTATTTTCAAAGCATTTCTAGTCTTCAGAATGACTTGGCTTTTTATTTACCAACTTGAAAAAAACTACCTCAGAGCAGTGTCAGGTGCTAGCTAATATTAGCCCTCATTTATAATAATGGTAACAAAATCAAAAAATAGTTGTGACCAAACCAATACAAGCCAATATTGTGTGAGACCACTGCTCTTTTCTTGAACCTTAATAAATGGAAAACCAAGTGATCGTGTTTGACTGGTTGGTTTGCTTTAGTTGGTTACATTCTAGGGGACCACATTTTTGTAATTGGGAGACTAATTGTTTCATGCAAGTCACACAAAAAAACAACTGAGCACAACCTGGGACTCATGTGGGGAAGTAAACTGAAATCCTAACTGGAGCATAAAGTAATTACATCACTATGACAATGTGTCGGCCATATTGAGGAATGTTTGTAGTGGCGGTGTTATGGAAATATGTATGTACAGCAATAATGTTGGTGCGTTGGACGAGGATCTTGGGTAATTAGTCTTTACAGCAGTCTGTCTTCTTAATGTAGGTCATGGCAACGTTCAATGGACTTCGAGTTAGCAGGACAAAACTTTGCAAATAGGTCATTTAATTCCTCTCAATATTAGAAGCTTCTTCTGTTTTTCCAGAATGTTAAAATGATTAGGTTTCATGCTGGATATAGCCACTCCACCTTATCATATGCCTACATTTCCCTGCCGTGTTGACCCAGTACTGCAATAAAACCTGGATCCCTGTTTTTTTACTCTCTTCATTTCCGCTTCTCTTACGATATGCCAAACTCAACGCTGTTTTCATAAGGGTTATAAGATGTAGTTTTTGCATGTGACAATTCACAAAGGGAATATACACATACTTTACAATGTAGCAGAGCATTGTAAGCTTCAGCGAAAGGTACAATGAGGCTGTGCGGCGATTAACTGCAGATTGTTGTGATCCAGTCTAAAACAACAACAACATCCGGTGTGTTTGTTCGTAGTGGTTCTATGTGTGCCTTTTGTCGGATCTCTCTCTTCTCCATCTGCCCCAACATTGGGTTTGTGAGTCCTGTTTAAACACAAAGGTTTGACAAAGTCTGCTGCGTCACATATGATATAATTTGTAATTACCTGCAACCGTGTAGATGCTGCATAGAACGATCAGTATTTGTGTGTATGCACTTTCAAAGCAGTCTCAAAAAGAAATGAGGTTGGGCGGAAAGTCAAAAAGAAATAACTGACGAGGTATTTTATGCTATCAATAGGAATTATAAGGAATAATATGATTTTGAAGAGCTTTTCTAAAAAGGTTGATATATCTATATATATTCATGGAGTACCTCATATGCCTGATATATGCTGCATTGACTTTTTTTCTGTAGTGTACTTCATATTGTCCAATAACATTTTAATTTTTTCCCCCTTTTGGGAGGTTTGAATGTCACTACAGGCTGTGCACACGCCACAACCATTAAATCCCATTCTCTTGAAACAAAAGAGTGTGTTTGTGGCCAAATGATAACGTGTCATTTATGCAATTTCTACGCAAATCTCATAATCTCACATCATATTTCTGTGCTCTGTCTTTTTTGTTTGTGTAGCCAAAAAAATAAATAATCGGGTTTAGTTGACGAAAGCGCACTCCAAGCGTCCTGCGAGGCTCTGTGGTATGACACGACCGTTGACTCAGGTATTGTCGTGAAAAGGGCTGAATCTGCTTACTGTGTCCCCGTCCCGAACCTCCCCCTTCTGCACCTTTGTCTTAAAAAAAAAATAGCCTTAGATATACACGTGAGGTTCCTATTTGGCCTTAAAAGTTGAACAAATTATGCACTACAATTTCACAGACTTGACAGAGAGCTCGATTCCCGCTCAGACACGTTTGTTGAAGAGTTTGCGTTGTCATTGCCGTGTTATCTACCTCCTATGAATGTAGGGGCTGTCCTGGAGTTGTAGTCGAATGCAAAACTTTTCTCGCTTATTTAAGGAAGACAGAGGACAATCTGTAGTTTCTTTTAAATAAAATACAAAATGTATTCCCCTATTCATTCATACGTAGATTCCAGGACACTCCATTTTTCTTGTTTTTCTCCCCTCATTGGCCATGTTCATTTTATACCTTGTATTTTCATTGTAAGCCATGATGGAGAAGCAAAGTGACCAAAGTCTCTTGGCAAAGGCAGCGCTGCACAGCTGTGTGAATTCAAACCTCCCTTCATTGTGTCATTCTGAGCTCGTTTTGAGTTGTTTTATTTTATTCTTTTCTATCTCTTTCTCCTCCCTTATTTAAACCACGACATGCCAAAACTGAATTTGCTGTCATTCCTGTTCTGGTTGGGGTCTTTATGTTGCTGATTTTTAATTTGTTCACATCCACTGCTAAGCTCCTCGTTTCTTCTTGTTGTTGTAAAAGGTGTAAGCTTTGATTTCTATTTTACATTTCCTTATTTTTGTTAACAATTTATGCTTACAGAACACAAGATATGCTGTAAACCCTGTTAGGACATAATGTGAATACGTATCACTTAATATAGTTCACTATTTGGCTTGACTGTAAGTTGCGTTAATTAATAAAAATGTTTTAAAAAGTTTCCTGCTGTGACTTGTCTCGGGTTCAATGATTGTCTGATTCATTGTTGAATTTATTTGCAGCATAGGCCTTTTTCACAGATTTGTCTCATAGTAGGAATACACAGGGGTTACTAATCCCATTAACGATGTGTCACAGTAAACCAGTATGCACAAAGCCAGAAGTCTGAAACGGCTAAATCAAGAAATTAACTACATTTTCTTATTTACTGTTCTCGTTTAACAAGACAAAATATACATTTTTATATGAAATTCAAAGGGCTATATATTAACAGTGGTGCACATGGCTGTTTTATAATCCATAGTCTGGTTGCAGTTTTAAAACTACATTTTCACTAAACATTGTGGTCAAACAAATGTGAATCATATTGCTATCCATTTTGCATGCACAGTACATCGGACTGTCACCATTATTATTGTTAAAATTGAAAGATTGGACTTCTGCATAAATGAAAAGGCAGTGTTTCTGAAAGTTTATCACGTCATTCTTTTTCAGGCATCGAAATCCCTTGGGGCAGATGTTATGCCTTTTAATTGTGTAAAGCGCTGCATTTCTTGCTATTAGGTTCAAAGCATTACGTCTCTCCACAGAAAATGTAACTTTTTCCCACTTACCTTTAGTTTTTTGTAGCAATGCAGAAAGCTGTGGCTTTATTTCTTTACATTTCTCACCCAATGCCGATAGAGTAGCCTCTTTTTTTCCACAGGCCTAGGGTGGCTCTTATGTTTATAGAAATAATAAACTAAATCAAGATTCTGTTTAAAAAATAAAGGAGATTCAAAGTTAAATTTTTTATAAACTGACAAATCATTAAGCCTCTTGAGGTATTGATTGCAAACTGTGTCTAAAGATTGGTCATTCCACCCTCCAAACATTAAGGTTGAAAGAAAGACAGCATTGAGTTATACATTGAAATGGTATATACATTAGACATGAGGTTTACTCAAGTTTATACATTATAGCTTGATTAAAAATATAAAAACAAATCTGTTATGTCAAAATGTCATTAAGGTCTATTTGACTAGTTTCCATTTCAAATGTATTTGCCATGAAACCTTTTTTGAGCTTCAGAAAAGTGTTTTACTTGTTTTATAAAAGACTAACCATCCAGACTCTTTGTTATGTTATAGCCTATTAGTTGATATACCATAAAAACATTAAACAACAGTACATTTCAATCTTTATTTGGAGTATGATCAGGGCTTTGGCATACTGCAACACTTTAGGACCATGAGGAGGGTTTGTTCCACATTCACAAATATAAAACATTAACAAATTGGCTTATGACAGCGAAGATGACGATCAATGACAATTCAGATGGTCGTACTCCTGACAGAGGGGCTGAGAGGAGGAGAATTAAAAATAAATCAATGAGTCAGGTCTGACAAAACTAGATTACAATCTACATGTATAAATCACCATACTGATGAGAAACTAGTATATGAAAACAAAACTAACAAAATTAACCGACAGAGTTTGATCTTGCATTATGAAGTGTGAGGAGTTGTGCGTAAAAAGGCGTCTCAACCCTCTTTATTTCTGCCAGGTTGACCCTGCGGAGGACACGGATAGAAGAGTAAGGAACGGCTACATAAACACACTAAGGATTAAGTGGTTTGGACGTAAAAATAAAACAGCTACACAGGTCGCTCGGGCGGGGTAATGTGGTGTGACACGGACAGGTTTCTCGGACAACGACTGCTTCCTTATCTTCACACTGGAGCTCGGACGGTGATCATAAGACCTGGTTTTCCGTGAAGACAGACTGACAAATGAAACCGAGGGTAATGCCTACAAAATAACTTGACATGTAACTACAACAATAAATTAATGCAAAAATATGGCCCGAGTTAGTGCGTGACCAGATTCTTTTGTTTCATTCTCAATGAAATTCCACATTGAATAGAAAGATCTTTTCATACAAAGTTATAAAATAAATAAGCACTCTTTCCCTTTGAGTTTTGAGTAGAAAAAAAGTTGCACAGCGTGCAGGCCCAAGAGGAGAAAGAGCAGTACTTTTTTAAAATGATTATTTATGTTGTTTTGCAGAAGTATCTCTGCCCTCTGCTGCTCTTCTTTGGCCTTGTGGTCACAGACATGCTGGGGGGGGTGGGGAGTGTGACTGGTCCTCAGTACACCCAGTTCACCGGGACCCACTGGGGTTCACTGCACAGTTTGTCCACGTCGGCCTGTAACGTCTCGAATGCCTTGTCCAGGTTGTCGTTGACGATGGTCAGGTCGAAGTAGTGGCTGTAAGCCCTCTGGATCCGCGCGCTCTCATCCACCGTCTTCCTCAGGTCCACATCCTGCCAACACACAGCACAGGTGAGCCGTGGAACGATCAGGAATGCAAACAACTCTTTCATGTAAATGTTGCTTCTTTTACATCAATTTGGGAGACTTTTGTAAATCGTCCAAATTCAAAGGAAATCCTTTTTTAGGGGAATAGTGTTTTGGTTAAGGGCATTTTCTGTCATGTTCATTTGTCTGAAATAAATAGAGCTGGAAAATCACATCAATTGTCAGGACCTGTTACAGGAACCTCACAGGTTACGTAGTAGTCTCCTGCAATGGTACAGCTCTTATACAAAGAGTGGATTATGTCTATTCGAGACTATCTGCTTTACTCTTTAAAGACCATGGCTGACACAGAAGAAAATGCTAGGATGAAATAATATTATTTTTGATTCTAATAAAATAGTTTTGATTAACAAGTTGCTAAGCATGTACACTTTGAAACCACTTCCCGTGGGTTAAGGATGATTCAATGTATAAATCGTTCTTTAAAAGGGCTGATTTGTTTTAGCTGGCTCAGTGTGGGTAAAGTAATGATGATGTGTATGGGAGTGTTAACCTACCGTGAGCTGCTTAGTGGTGATGCCTGCGTCCACCACAGCTTTGTGCATTGCCTTGAGAGTATCAAAATCTGGCGCAGCAATGAACACCACGTAAGGCATGAACTCCGCTGTTTTCAGTACCTTCAGAGCCTGAGGAGAGACAAAGTCAAAATGTACTTTTATAACATGTTTCACGTTTGAAAGCTCACCATGATAATGCCAGATGTTCTCTCAAAAAGGACCCTCAACACTTTTTTTACCCTCCTCTTACCTGTGGGTTGACATCCAGTATGCAGGTGCGTCCTGTGCCCACCACCGCGTGGATGGACTCGATCTTGGTGCCGTACAGGTTCCCATCATACTCTCCGTGCTCCAGGAACCGGCCGGCCTTCACGTCCATCTCCATCTCCGTCCTTGTGGTGAAGTGGTAAGAGTTGCCGTCCAGCTCATCGTCACGTGACCGCCTTGAAGTGACTGGGAGAAAAGCTTGGTTAAATTTCAGATTTTGTTTTGGTAACAAATTAAGATAAAAAGAGTGTTGCTTACATGGTATAGTGGTGCCGAAGCGTGTGGGTTGGAGGACCATCAGCCGGTTCTTTAGGCTGCGTCGGCCCACGCCCTGAGCACCAATCAGAACCAGCGTCTTCCTCTGGAACGCTGGCACCTTCGCCACCTCCTCATAGATCTGCAGCTCATGTCTGTCAAACTCTGTTGAAACATAGGCATAATTATTAACCAATAAATAAAAGATTAGATGTAATATAAACAACAGTATGAAAGGTCTCCTTACCTGCATTCTTGGCCGTCAGGTACATCATCTTCTTCTTCTTTTTTCCAGCTATGGTTCCACAAAGGATCCCTACAGAAAAAATGTATGTAGTTGTATATCTATGCTATTACAGCATTTGGCCAGAAGAGGGCAGGCTTGGATCATTAAGAGTTCTAAACATTTGCTACTCAATTGCCATGAATCAGTTTTTAGTAGTAAAAGCAATAAAGATGGGGCAGAGGTCTGTCAGTGAACCAGTTAGGCCTTTAGGCCAATCCATCATTTCAACATCAGGATTGTTAAAGAGAGAAACAGGAAATGGGGATGTTTCAGGAATAAATAGTGTATTAACGACACACTCTAACATACCTGATCCATCAAAGTCTCGGGGGACAAAAGCTTTCCTTTTCTCTTCCAAGAACTGACTGGGTATCAGTCCTGTAGCCCCAGCGACCACATGGCACGCCTGGCAAAAACGAAAGATGAGATCACGGTTAAGTCTTGATATCTTTATGTATCCGTGAATGTGAAGATGGAGGAAAGCTCACCTGCCACCAGTTGGGATCCTCTCTGTTGACAATCTGAAGAATGTCGCCTTTCTTGAAGGCCATCCCCGCCTCTCGGCAAGGGATCAGGTTGTCGCTTGCTGGGTTGTAGTCAAAGTATGGCCGCACGTACACCTGTGGCGAACACATGCACAGTTGTGAGTCTTTGTGGGATTTAATACATATTTATTGCTTGCTTAGAGGACAAAACGGTTCTGGAGTAAGCCATACGAGACATACAGAAAAATCAGGAACACAAAGGGATTGAAGCACAGCATGCTGTCTCACACACTGACAGTAACAGCGGCTCATTCACACACACATTATGTCTGACGTCCCACACTGCACCCGACACAGCTGTTCACGCTGCGCCACAGCGAAGGCTCTGCCAGGAAGGGTAAGTGCTCTGGCTGATGTATTCGATTAAACAAGCAGCCAGAGGAAGCAATAAAACAAGCCGGTGAAATATACTGTGCAGCGCTCCCTGAGCCACACAGCAGAATGTGATTCTGCATTATGTCTCATTCAGTTTTACTGCTCTTCATTCAATTTACAAGCATTTCCAAACTGCTGTGTTCAGGATGCAAAGCTTTTTTTTTGCTTTACTCAGCAGCCATACCTAGTCAAAAGATTTGCACGCATGAGGGAAAACATCTAAATATATCATATACTACTGTACTTTCCACATGATGGAGCATGAGATTACAGGAAGCATGTGTGCGTGTGTATTTGGAGTGTGTGCAGGAGACACGAGGCAGCTAGTGTGACCCAGATAGCATGTGGAGTGTTATTAATAGGGATCCCAGGTTCACATTCCTGTGCAGGGGATTGTGGGAGGGCCGAAGGACGGATCACCAACTTTGAACCACTGCCCAACATCTGCCACTCATTACATAAGTGGCAGTGCTTGTGTTTACATTATCAACTCATCGGTGTGTTTACCTGCGGTGGTGCTGGAGCGTCTCGGTAGCTCGGGAGTATCTTCAGCGTGATTCCTCCGCTGCAGTCTTTGAGCATCTCCTGCAGCTCCGTGGGGTTGTTGCCGACGTCCTTCCCGTTCACTTCCTTTATGATGTCGCCCACATGGAGAAGACCTTGCCTGTCAATCATGCCCCCATGAAGGATTCGAGCGATGACAAGGTCGTCTTTCTCCACACGAAATGTCACGCCCTGAGAGGGAGGAGATAGATATCTGATTGTAGCACACACACACGATTCACACCTTCACCCACAATCCTACTGTTCTGACATCTACACATCTCCTTAGGGATTTTACTTCTGCATTCACATAGTATCCACACACACACACACTGTTCATCTCTGCTCACCAGTGGCTCTCCGGCCTTCTTTCGGATGCCAATCATGCGCACAGCATCGGCCTGCATCAACGCGCTGTTCACTGCCGCATCATTGGTCATCTCAGTTGGGGGCGGGACTTCGTAGCACTTAGAAGCCACCATGTCGTGTGCCTCCAGTAGAGACTGAAAAAAAAGAGAGGAAAACTAATTGAGAGGGGTAATGATGAAAGAACAAGGCAAGGAGGTCTTTTTTTATTTATATAGCACACACAACAAGGCAATTCAAAGCACTTAACATGAAAAGCACTGAGACTGAGTGCAAGAGAAACACTGCACAAAGGACATTCAGATACAATTAAAAAGCCAGAGGGATAGAAAATAAAAACAACATAAAATAAAAAAATGTCAAGGTTATAGTGTGCATAGGAAATTCTAATTATTGTGTTTAATAAAAGGCAGAGGCAAACAGACGAGTCAAAAGACTTGATGTAAAACAACTAAGGGCTACAGCAGACCTGAAGCTTGAAGGACGTTTGTTCTAGGTGTATGGAGCACAAAAGAGCACATTCTAGTGTCATAAATGAAAAATGTATTTATGCATTCAGTTTAATGTATTCATTGGTTTTGCTGCTATAACAATACTTGGTCTGGTATGACACATTTTAGTGAAATTTAGTGAGACAATTTTCAATGTTTGCTACTGTTTCGTTTCTTGCATGGCCCTGTAATCGTAACTAGTTTAGTGTTTACTGAAAGTTACAAAAGCTTTCTAAAATGATGAATCAACTGAACCAGCACTTACAAAGTGAAAAACAGATAGGATGGTAGAACCGTGACGCAGGCTAAACTCAGACAAGAAAGGCTTTTAACAACACTGAGTAATTGTCTAATTTGCAATGCTGCAGCATCTGTTTATTTTATGGTCTTCTGGGCTTGATTTTCCCAAAACTTAAACAATAACATCAATCTGTTTGGATGATGAGGTAGTCCTGGATGTGCTTAAATTGTGTCAATCATCTAATGGCTCAAATCCCAAATATGGATTAGCACAAAAATCTAATCAACTAATTCTTGGTTTGCTGACTGTCCGTCTGTACCCGTCCACCAGCTGACAAACAACCCTGTCTTTGAGATGCTAGCAGCACCTTTCTAAAAACAGACAGACAAACAGGAAATGTATTGGTGAAGTCTTTGAAGTCAAACTCAATATTTGATGTGATATCTGTTTCCTTCATTTCCTCTTTTTCTTCTTAACCCGTCTCTCCCTCCCTCCCTCTCCCTCAGTAGGTCAACAGGGGCTTATCCTTCAGCTTACAGCACAAAGGGTTCTGATTGGCTCAGAGGCTCTGCTTGGCTCAGAAGTCTAACTCCTATTAGTCGAGCCTGTGTAAAGCCGATGGTAGGTCCGAGGATAAGGGTTAATGTTCTATTAATGCATAAGGCAGGTACAGAAAATATAGCCTCTGTGCTATCAAACAAACATCAAAACATTACAACTCCAGGCTGAGCTTAATGCTTAATTTTCTATAGATTTTTTAACCAAAACATATCAAGACATATCTGTAATTCTGTCATTTGGTTCCAAAAAAACAACTTGGAAAAACCTTTGATAGGTGTGAAATGCAAAAAAGTTACAAAACTATTGTTTATAAATTGGTTTTAAATGTCATTAGGCACATAACTTCCCAAAACTGAGTCAATGCTCCATCCACTAGCAAGATATCCACATGCTAAATGTTTTACTCTAACCTGAATGCATAAGGTCAAGTTTTACTGTCTGCCTCACCTGGAAGTGTGGCTCCTGGAGGATCTTGGAGAGTTCGGCCGCGCTGTTGTCTTTCACCTTGAGATTGTTTATGTCTCCCAAGATATCTGTCACCAGCTCCACATTGTTGTCCTGCACCGCCTCCAGCTTCACTTCCTCTAACTGCTCGTGAGCCTGGAGGAGAGGGACAGGCTTAGGGAGGGGAGATCTCGAGAGATTTGTTTTGCTCTCTTGTAACATTGTGTGTTATGTTGGCATTTGTCTGACTGTGTGATTTTGGATTCTAAATACAGGTAATAGCTGACTATGGGAATATTCATTCTGTGGGCATGCTCGATACCTTATGTTACAATGTTAAAAGTCAAAGGAATACTTTATTTGATATAAAAATGGCGTTAAACGACAACAGCCTGTCTAGCAGGTACTACAGCTGTCCTCTATTTAAACTCACTGCTCACTGGTCTACAGCAGTGAAGTGTTAGATCAAACCGTGTATGTGTAGAGGTCTTTCAATACACACACTGTCAAAGAAAAAGGCAAAGACAGTTCAAATGCATTAGTGCAGTTCCTCTGTGTGCAGACGCAGGGAGCGCTGTTAGTCAAAGCCTTACTGTACCTCGGCCACAGCAAGCAGAGGACTGCTGCTGTGAGGGCGAGGTGTGAGGGGGGGCTCGGAGGTGGCAAGCGGTTAGTCTGCTCAGTGCTGCTCACCCCGAGCTATGTGTGTGTGCTACCTGAGCCAGGAGACGTACAGTGGGACTTTCCATGATGCCGCGCAGGAAGAGAAGGTCGATGTCTTTGGCACCCGTGGAGGTGGAGGTGGGCCGCTCACCAGGATTATCCAACACCTGCTGCATGGCTGGATGGACGGGTGGAGAGATAAGAAAGATAGAGACACAGACAAGGGGAAACACAGATAAGGAGGGTTAATCGGGAGTCATACAAAGCATAAACACACACACACAAGATAAGTCAAGATACTGCACCAGCGAAGAGAAAGAGAAGTAAACACTGGCTTTATAATGTCAGAACCAACGTCCAACTTTCATGTTGCTTAGGCCTGCAACTCAAAACATTTTTAATTATCCATTAACTGCAGAATACTTCCTTGATTAGTTGTTTGGGCAATACAATGTCAGAATAGAGAATGTCCATCCCAGTTTCTCAAAGTCCAAGTTGATGTCTTTAAATGTCTTGTTTTATAATGATAAAAACAGGGAACAGCAGGATATCTCTTGAATGAGAGGCTGAAATCAGTGCTTTCTGACATTTCTGCAAGACAAATTAATCCATTAATCCCTAATTAAAAAAGCTAGTGAATATTTCTCTTTCGATTGAATTAGTAATTAGTTTATATTTTGTTCTAGCTCCATTATTAGTTAAGTATCTTAAATTACAAGAGACAAATCATACAAATATATTTTAATTATATCAGGGCCTTGATTGACCGTGTTTAGAAGCCATGCCTTCTTTTAATTCTGTTGCTATACAGCCTGCCCCCCTAAATATATCAAAATAAAGCTCCATCTGGAGATACACTGTGCCAGGTCTGTTCACAATAACCACAGTAGCATTGAAATAACTCCCACATGGACATAAATATAATGTGTATAAGTTGAGTTCTGACAAACGTTCCTACTGTTTTGAGTCTTGTATTAAACGTGCACACGGCCAGAGAGAAGTAAAGGTGAGGACTGCAGGTATCAGTGAGCTGACGCATTAATGCCAGGGTCTCAAAGCCCGCATAGGCCCATTTAAGACACTTAAAGCTCTGGGAACGTGTGTGTGCGTATGCATGCCCGTCTGAGTCATTACACGCTTATGTGGGTAGTAAATATGTCCAGTCATCACACATATACAGTAGATTCACCCTGTTTATGAACCTATGATTATCATCTTTACCCTTGACTCAGGTTATGAAGTCAAGTCACACACAGAGACCTATATAGAAAAATGTGACACAAACATTAGTTGCTGATTTTGATTGATGATTGTTATGAGAAATGTTGTATTAAATGAATTTATAAAGCAAATATGAATTCATCACATCATTTTATATGTGCTTCAGTTGCACGATATATGCATTAAGATATGTTTGTAAAATTAAAGGAATTATGCAAAAACATACACTTGCATCATATGTAATGTGTTTAACAGCTTTTCACATGATCATGATCATGACGTGCGGTGGGTGGTCTGGGCATAATGTGCAACAGACTGCAAATATACATATCATTTTAACATTTCAAATGTTTGTTTCTATGGTTTGGAGCACAAAGGATTTCAATTCAAAGTTGACATGACAGTTTTATGATAAAGAAAGAGGAGAGGGAGCTTTAGAATATATAAAAAGATCACAATGGAGCAAAGACCTCACAGTGTCTTGATAACCACAGAGCAAACAGACTGCATAACCAGAGGGCTCCATGCAAAAACAGTCCTTAAATATTTATGATCCTCTTAAAGAAAGCCAAATGGGGCAGGGAAGTTAACTCTACTGCAGACTGTTGAACCTGTATATCCATAAAGCATTTTATTTACTGCATCATGACATGCTTACACAATCCATAACTCAAAGCAGATTTATATAATGCATGGATTCAGTTCCTCTGGGGACCCCACACGAGGTTTCACTAGCTACAAAAACACAAAGTCTCAGAGCAGAGCTGTAATTGTAGTAAACACATCAACACACGTGCAAACACATAAACAAGCTTTAAACCACCAGCTTCTTTGCACTAGCCTCAAACTCACTCAGTCACACTTATAGAAGTCACAATACCATTTGGAGGATTATGTGTTTTCCTATTTTCCCAAGACTTATCCAACTGACCTGACCAACATCTGAATACAAAAATACACAAATGCGCACACACACACACACACACACACACACACACACACACACACACACACACACACACACACACACACACACACACACACACACACACACACACACACACACACACACACACACACACACACACACAGCTGTATCCTGGGTTTCAGTGCTCTTGGATGACCTCTCCCCACCGGGTCAGCTCTCTGTGTCACTGCGTCCTCGACCACAAGAATGTTTGCTCATCCCAGCCCGTCCACAGCCCCCCTTCGCCACGTGTACTCGAGTGTATGTTACTCATGCTAACAAGCAACCCTGAGATGCTCTCCGAACCCGAGACATGAACTAAAGCCTCCTATACCTAAAGTCTGTATAATCCCAGGAAATATGGCTTGGCGATACAACCACCTACGAGCCTCTAGCTAAACCTTGCCTGAAGAAGTTGTAAAATCGAAGAGATTACAGCATTTGACGGTTACAACAGTGTGTTTTCCTGGTTCACTAATCTACACATGAATCATCCTGCTTACCTGCTCTTAATTCTTCTCTCTGTCCGCAGTCTCTTTTATCATCCAACAACCGCCTCTGTAAACCTACTGGCACCGCGTGCTGTGAATGCCAATGCCGAGCTTCCCTGCTTAACAATTCCTCACTCTGTCTCTCAATGCTGCACACTAAAAATTAAAAGAAAGGAGCAACTTGGCTGGCACAAAGGTCTCCCACACCTAAAAAAACTTTTGTTATAATGTGTTTTTTTTTCAGTAATGAAGGTTATGAACTGAACTGCCTCCAGGGAAAATAAGCAAGCAGTGAATTCAACCGAGGTTACTCACACAGTTGCTACGTGGTATTGTAGACAGGCTTAACTAAAATAGAGGAAATAGTATATATATTGACGCTGAAACACCTGAACACTACCTGTTGCACTTGAGAAGGCATGGAGCTAGCTAACAAGTAGCTAAAACTTAAAGCTAATGGAAGGATAGTAGAAATTGGAATTAGGAAATAGTTGGGAATAGTTAGTTACTTGATGAACACTTTGAAATCGTTAACGTTAGATAAAAGCTTTTGGCAAATGGTTGAAATAGACATGTAGATTGATGGATAAACAAGTAAAAAAGCTTAAAATACAAAGACACTTGCAATGGTTGAAGTATCCAGCTTTACCCAATAACAAGTGGTAGGCTAGTAAATGGAAAAATGACTTAACCAACATTAACACTGAAAGAAAATGGTTCTGTTTTACATGAGTAGTGCTAAAAACACATCTAATTTAAAATGTAAATCGAACAGATTTTGAAAATGATGATGAAGATGTTTTTAAGTTCCTCTGACAGAGCTGACTAACTCGGCCGCCTTCTCATTTATCATTTTACATGAATCCCTTTCATCAATCACAACAAAAATCAAAGCCTACAGAATCTCTCCCCTCCCTGTTGACAATCCCCCTCTTCTCCTCCTTTCCTCACCTCCAGACGTATCTGCTCCCTGGCTGGACGGGTCTGCAGGTGGCCCCTCCACGCCAGGCTGTCCAGGGGCCATCACCTCCTCCTCTTCCCGTACCCCATTGGGACAGGCGTTCTCCATAGCTGTGACCATCGCCAAGCCCTCCTTCTTCCTCTCTGCGGCCACAAGTACGCTAAGGCTAACCACTAATGAGAAGCAGCAGTTCTTCAACTACGTCGTCTCTCCTCCAATCGGCTTGTACGGCACTGCTGACCCGCTAAACTCCCAAAAACACAGAAAGAGGGAGAGAGAGGAGAGGAAAAGAGGGGATTGAGGACATAGGAATGAGAGAAGCAGGAGTCAAAAAGAGAGCGACAAAAGAGTGGGATTAAGATCAGGGGATATTAAGAGACAAGGAGATGAAGATGGAGGGGGGGCTTCAGGAGGGAAGATACTAATGTAGGTAGAAAGCTGGAGGATACACAGATGTGGACATGCGTTCAATAGTTGTCGCTCGCCTCCCTCCACTCTTTTAATACCTTCCTGACCATCACCCCCCCTCACACACTCACACATAATCCCACAATCCTCTCCTGCTGTTGAGGGCTTGCTTGAATACCCCTCCTCTTGTTTCCCCATCCCGAGTCGAGTCGCCCCGCTTGTGCCGACAGAGGCACACACACACACACACACACACACACACACACACACACACACACACACACACACACACACACACACACACACACACACACAGTTGAATGTGTCTTTATGTAAGTAATCTTACATAAGTGTTACTGAAGGGGGCCTGACCCTACGTTCCCCTTTCTCTTCCTCCTTGGTTCTCTCATTCACACTGCTAGTTGACTCGGACACCCCGCTGCAGCGCTGCGCAGAAACGCTCAGCGTGTGCAGGACGCAGCCGCTCAGCGCCTCCTTAAAGCAGCATGTGTCAGACTAATGGGAGATTTTTTTCCTCTGTCATTTTTACTTTGGTCTTTCTTCCTGATGTGCCCTTGTTACCTTACTGGCTGGGTGCTGACTGGATTATGCTCATTTGGGGCGGCTGAGCGTCTGAGACTACATTTTGGGAGAAGCTCCTGGAGCAAAACTTAGTTGGAAGTAGGACTAGGTACATAAATAATTTATACAGTATGTATTGTATGATGACCGGCTCACTCTCCTCCTCTCCTGCACTCGTGTTATGATTTATTGACAAAAAAAGGAATGAAATGCAAAACTAACAATGGACTGATAGTATTATTAGTTACGTGTTTTATCATTTTCTATGCATATCTATTAATTTGATTGATTAAAGTAAACATTTGATATCGGAAAAAGTATATTTTGCGATATTTCACTATTTATTTAGAACTTTGTTGGACGTTTTTTAAAGATTATTGTTTAGGATTCATCCTCTTAAGGAAAAGTAATGTCTTTACAAGTGTTAAAGCAATCTACGCCATGCGTGTTGAGATATTTCTCGCCCTAAGTGATCGGCTGACGAACTGAAGGGCAGACATCACGATATCTACAGATAGCTGGGGTAAGTCAAAAAATCAACTGCAGAAGCTCAGCAGGTTTTATTTGGTGCTGCTTCTTCCATTTGAAATATCAAGTCTTTCCGAGGAAAAGCAGAAGAGGCGGCCATCCATCCCAGAGTCATCCAAAACAGGCCCCTCCCACAGCGCCACAGCTGTGCGAGGGGCAGATCGGAGAGCTTTAATCCGCCCCGCCTCTCCCTCCACCCACCCTCAACATGACTATTCAACCCCTACCCCCCCCAACCCGGGACTTTGGGTCCATGGGATTTTAATCCGGCCACAAAAGCAGGATTACAGAATATCTCTCTCTTTCTCTCTCTCCTGATCTGTCCAACTGGTCTCATACACCGCCTGCTTTGCCGGAGTACACTAAAGGTGGCTTTCTGCTGAGATGGCCTTCACTGGCTCTCCGAGTGTGAAAGAAAATGTTCCCTCTGCACATCAATAAAGTGTTACAGTGTATTTCCTGTTAATTAAGACACACACAACTAAATACTGTTCACATTGTGTGGATCATTCATGGGACTTCTGTCTAAATGGCAACTTAAATGTTTCTCTTTAGAAAATAAGAGCCTATTCACACAGAGTTTAACTGAGGCAGAACAGCTGTGTGAGGAGAAAAACACATAGTTTTCCCCATAAACAAAACAACACGGTAGTTAACACATATTTTAGGAAAAGGACTGATCACCAAGATCCAAGTCTATAATGAGCAAAATAAGATTGTGCTGTGCTTCATTAAAATAATGAGTTGATCCCTTAGCAATAAGAAAATGTATGTATGAAAGCACACTGGTATGTTGAAAGGCTAGATAAGGCTGTAGGAGAAAGAATGCTGTTCCCTTGACAAATAAAACACTGTACCACCAACAAAATAAATTGGTACCAAACTAAAGAGATATATCTACCACTCATAGTTGGGAAAGATTCAAAGATAGTAATGCTAAGTGAGGTGTCAGAAAATGTGTTCTGAATGGGAAAGTTCATGTAAGCTTTAACAGGCAAGTCCTGTCTAATGACTTGTTTACAAAGAAACATGGTGGGCGAAAGCAAATGTTGAGTGGCTGGTAAGAAACCAAACCAAGAAGTCTGGGACAAAACATATTTGTTCTGAGCAATAAAATACATCCTCTTTGTAGCGTCAATGTTAACACCCAATTCTCAAAGACACACCGAGGTCTGAAGAGGACTCCTGAACTCAAGAAATGGGACCATCTGAGGGGCATGTGCAGCATAAAAAAGTAGAGCTTTGTTATATAAAACTGATATTTCATGGTTTTCGATTAATACAAGCTTAGGAGAAACTAAGGTATTGTCAACTGTGTAATCCACATGGACATATAAAAACAACCCTCCAAAAAAATACTGCTTATTCTTTGGTTTCTTAAAAAAAAGAAAGTTGAAGAGCACTGCTAAGTACATCCTTGCTTCAAAGGTGGGCAGTGTTTCCTCTGAACTGACAAAGTCATGTCCGCCAGCGGAAAGTAATTCTCCAGTGTGTCAGTGCTGAGGAAGAGGTGGGGAGGAAGTTGTGTTTACCTGTGCCAATCGGTGTAGTAATCCCGGTCCTACTGGCTGCTCATCAGTCAACTGTGAAGACCTAAAGGGGGAGAGAGAGAGATGTGTGAAGGCTAGTGAGACTCATCCACAAATATTCCGTCCCATTTGAACTCCTGCACACCAGTTTTCATCATTCCTCAAACACACACTTACTTGAGCATTCAGATTCATACTCTTGCTTATCCCTCACACACACACATTCAATAACTCTTATTTTTCCCAGTGGATTATCCGTTTTATGTATCTGTGTCACCCTCGTCTCCGACAAGATATGAGTCTTGTCTGCAGACTGAGGCTGTGGTTCATACAGAGCAACGCACAATCATCCAGAACCGTTCATTGTCCTCAGCTATTCAAGGATGCCTGCATCATCAGCTGGCATCATGCCGGCCACATAGTAAATGGATACGATTCTCTGAAAGTAATGACAAAGCAGTATGCATTCATTACCAGAAAGCATCTGCTCTCACTATTAGTTACAGACACAGACACCCACGCCTTCAGTAAGTGTTTCATGAAGAACTGGACCACTATATCAGAGGGACATTAATATGAGCTGATATTGGCTTATCACAGATACATCATTTTATATTGTAGGCATTGGTGGATGTTAAAAAACTGATCAGGTACAGATAAAACGTGTAAGAGATGTGCAGGTATGTGGAAAACAAAAATATTTTAGCCAAAAACCTGTGTCTGAAGTCAATTCATTGTTGACTTATTCACTTTTTCTGGAGCTTTTGGTTTGAAACTCACCAGAAAAAGTATTTGTCAACCACAACCTTCAAGCCAATATGTATGAATAACCTTAGCTGGGTTCAAAACCATTTTCAATTGTATCATAGGCAGTTCATCGACATGTGAGCAAACTATGTGTAGTAATGACTACTGGGAAATGCCTTAAGATAAGCAAGTAAAGTAAGTGTTATCTGAGTTTAGCTTGCTTTGAGGACTGTAATTTACTTAAGTAGTCGGAGTCAAATTTACTCTCTACATTTGGTCCAAAACCAGTCTCAAAAGTAATTTCCTTATTCCTTGTGTTTTCTGTTCATAAGTGATTCTGAATAGGTGTTTAAAACATAATTCCTCTCGTAAAACTGAGTCTGGCAGCGCTAAAACAATTTATGCTGAACTGCATAAATAAAATGCAAGCCAACAAAGAAAAACAATTAAATAGCGTGATAAAAAATAACTGAAGCCCACTAGCAAAGCAATAGATTAACACCCTGGCATGCTTCATTTCTTTTAGCGTCTTTTTTATTTCCCTGTGTTTGCATATTTTTCACAGATAGTGTGATTGCTAGATTTTCCTATAAAACTCACAAATTCTTGCAGTTAACTCTTGAAACAGTGTATTAAGGCATCCACTAAATATCTTAAAATGCATAATTTTAGTATACCTTCTTAGTCACTCACATTAGCCACTTATCCTTTGACTGTAAGCTCCTCTACAGTCTCAGCTATAAACCGTTAAAATTGTTTCCAAGGGACAAAACATTTACAAGGTGATTACAACACACAGGGGATGTTTACTCATCATTGATTTGCTATAATCTCTTGTTGCTGTTCTGGGGTCTTTTCACCCTTCATGCTGAAGCTAATTGGTCTCTTATTGTACGAGAGAAAGAGAGAGGAAGAGAGAGTTAGAGGTCGATTCATTACGCAACACAGATTACAATCACGCACGGCACATTCATTGGAAGTGAAAGATATCCCTTAGAGGAATGTTAATGGTGGCAAAGCTACCGGTGCAATTCCTCTGAAAATCATCCGCACAACAAGGGGGAAAAGCCGGGCCGCGACAATCAAAGGTCCAAACAAAGAGGGAGGAGAGACGGAAAAGGGTACAAGATGGGAGGGGTCACCACTGGCTTTTAGGGGATGAATAAAAATGGGCTGAGGGAGTTTGGAGAATTTCCAAGGAGTCAGAGAATACATCCAGAGTTAGAGAAGGAGGAAGAGATAAAAGGCAATATCCTTAAAGATTATATGGAGTTGTGGCATAAGCCTCTCAAATCTTGGGAGGCAGAGAGGGAACAGAGAAGAAAGAGAGGTGGGAGTGGTCGTCGAATACAGACACTATCTCTTTAGCTGTTTCAAAAAAATGCCAGGTAACTGTAGTTCATGTTGTCATAGTTGCACTAAATGAAAATATGTTTGTATGGGGATGTACATTAAATTCTTTCTGTGAATTTACATTTCATGGAATAATCGTGGAGACTTTGTGATTTCACTTATTTACATGTCAACAGCAGGTCATCCAAAGGACTAGAAACTGTGTTACAACACACAATCGAATTTCTCAAAAGCCAGGTCGATCCTTCTCACATTAGACTGTGAGCATGGACTGGACTAAAGACTCCCCTGATATACTTGAATCACCATCACTGTCCACTCCTCTGTCCTCCTCTTGGGGCAGAGGGGAAAATCACAGGAAGTGGTCATTTCCAATCGCAGCTGCCATTGGCCAACAAACGTCCTCTGAGTGCCAAGCACTCTGATGATGGACAGTTCATGGAAGCGGGATTACGGAGGGATCAGAAGGGTTTGTTTTTGTACAAAACATCAATGCTGTCCACACATGTAAACCTGTGTGTGTGTGTGTGTGTGTGTGTGTGTGTGTGTGTGTGTGTGTGTGTGTGTGTGTGTGTGTGTGTGTGTGTGTGTGTGTGTGTGTGTGTGTTTGTGAACATGCACGCTATTAAAAGCACAGACAAACATCAGCTGGCCCTGTGGTTTTAATTCCTCCAGGTTTAGTCACGCTAGAGAGAAATCTCAGTTTACGTCCAGTTTGGTGTCTCAATGGACACATTTTGTGGATTCATAGTCTCGGATGGAGTATGATGCTCACTGGGGGTCATGACAAACAAATAAACACAGACTGAAGCCCATAGAGCCTATACTTCATGGAGTTAGCATTCAGTCTGTCTATATATTCTCTTCACATCTTTTCTGTGCCTGACAAAACCTTTTCCCCACTCTGTGGTGCACAGCCGTCACTCTCAGTTCCTCTCGATGACTTGAGAATCACAAAAGAGGCCAGTGAGCTCTGTCCTGCCTGGGAGCCCAGATGTCACATCATTGGCTGACTCCAGGGGTAGCAGAGGGCCATAATTAAACTCGCTCACACCGTATTACGCCACCATGGTAGTGAGTGCTCGAGGGGCACACGATATTCAAGGAGGCAGTATTTGTGGTTATGACTGTGTCTAATGACTGGCTATTCATATAAACCCCACCATAACCAACCCCATCCTGTCCTGCCTCACACCCATCACCCTCTGCCTCCAGACAAACTCTATGTAGGTCACTCCATGTGTTAACACAGCTGCAGTATGAGGATTACACAGCTACCCCAAGATGGACATTTTAGCCGATTAACATCAGCTATTTTTTTATTTCTTCTAGCCATCTTTCTGTTATTGCAGCATGTCTACACAAAGTTAGTCTGCTCAGTCCATCCAAATATTGAGCTGTATCCATCTTTCTGCTGATTCATGCTTACCCCTGCTCTTCACCTGACACTGCAAAATAAATTACCACAATTTAACACAAAGACATCAATTATTGCGGCATTCAATTTCCTGCATCACCGTAAATGACCTCACTCTCCTCCTGGGTGAAGTTCTGGCTGGTGGGGTGTCTGTGCTTTCCACGCAGCTTGGGATGATATAATTACACTGCCGTCCATGACCCGGCGCCGAACATGCAGTGATCTTAATAATGAGCACCTCCTGACATAATCGGTGCCTGCTTTTTCTCAGTCTCTATCTCCCTTTCCAGCCTCCGGTAAGTAATCATTAGTATTAAGAAAAAGATATGGGAGGGATGGGGGAGGCGAGGTGATGCAACAGCGCTTAACATGACTGTAAAGTTTTAAAAATGTGAAAATTGATGTTGCCGGAGGTTGGATGGTGAAAATGTGAGAAGAGCCGTGGGAGGAAGAGATAAGGAAAATAAATTAGTCTCAAATGAGTTTAACCAGTGTGTTTGCCTTTCTGTCTGCTCATCTTGCAATGCATCGCCTCCAAAGTTATGCTAGACTGTGCTGCTAAATGAATGTGACTCTGAGCTTTTAAACAATCTCAGTAGACGGCTTTTCTCCGATGCTGATTATCTCCCATTAATATGTTTTATTTAACCGGATTAGTCTGTTGTCTGTGGGGTTTTATTGGAGATATGAGTTACATATTCTACATTTCTGTCTATGGCAAAGAATGTCAAAAAGAGGTACTTTCTGCATAAAATAACACTGTCTTGTACACCATGGATAACAACATTGTTGATCTGCAGTGGTTTGCATCTGAAAGGCCTTAGTGATGGACGAAATCTGGTGAATCAGCACAATATGCTGCAGCAAAAACTGCCAAAATTATTTGCCTTGCAGCCATTCTTACCCATAGATAATGTTCCTCTCTGAACAGGTTAGGGATTTATTTGTGTACGTAAGTGACAGAGGTGCAATTAGCTCATGATAAATGTGATGGGCTCAGTTGTGCGTTAACTGTGGTAAGGCTTGATTATAGGTGTGTAGATGACAACCGCTGTGATACATGTGTTGTTCATAGCCTTGCAGTGTGAGTCACCACAGTGTGTGTGTCTAAGTGTATGTATGTTTTCCCTTTTCATATCTCTCTCTTGTTCTATTCCTCCCCTATTTCCTGTACCATCTTTCACAACTCTGAGTATTAATAATGGAAAAGTAGAAGCTTCTGAGAATTGGGTTCGGTCCCTGTATGACTCACTGACAACTCGCATGCACTATGTTTGAACACTGGGAAGAATGTGTTCAACTTGACATTCATGTTGTCCTCCACCCTGATGAGGGCTGAGAAGTCCAACTTTGTGTCGTATTCCCGCTTCTTCAGCAGAACAATGAAGGTCATCCTGGATCCTGACTCAGAAGTGTGTTAAGAGACTGCAGATTTACTCTAATGCACTAAACTGCCCTGGTCTCGTTCCCTTCCTCCCTTTCTTCCTCCTATTAGATTCAACAAAGCTGATTAGGTTTTCTGAAAGGAAGACAGAAAGATCCATACACTCTAGTTTAGAAGCAACAAGACCCATGCTTCCCCTTTGGTAGTAGTTCCTGCCAGGAAGGATCACCAAGGATGAGCGTATATGGGCTTCCCCCATCACGTGCATGTGGCTAAACTGCTAATAAGCCTTTGCCAAGTGACCCTTTGCTCCTCTGAGCAGAGAAGATTCATTGAGAGCTGTGAGTCCATTCTGAAATACGAGTGGTTTCATGTTTCGATTAAGCGCTCAAACAAAGTCGTTGTGACATCGTGTTAGTGCATTATTATTAGGCTTTGCACTCATACATCTCAATGAAGGACACACAAAAATCAATAGGACCGTCTGGCTGCGTCTGTGCCACCACACCGACCCCCCCCCCCCCCCCCCTTTTTCATTTAGTATCAGCTTAAAAGAAACAAAGCTTTGTTTGAAAAGTTTTTCTAGACAACAAAACCAAATTTTCTTTATGTGTGTGACCTGTTGTTATGGTCTCTGGGTTCTCTAAAGCCCACCCTTTGCTGGTAGATGTTGCAGTCTATCATTTCAGGACTGAGGCTCCTGATCCTGTCAGCAATATAACCTCCAGCTCTTTCCTCATATCTTCCCATTCATGGACCGACAACACGGTTCTGACGCATGGCCACCTCCGTGTGCCAGATTCCGTGCGCCTGAACCGTGCGCCAGATCCGTGCCAAACGCCTGCACGGCGTTGGCTGACCAGACAACTGTACATTTACACCGATCTCACCACACGTGCGGCCATTTTTTGTTACCCATCCGAGCCATTGTGGCGTGCGCACACTTGCAACTACAACCCATCCGCTGTATCCTTCCTCATGATATGCAGGAAAAGGGAAAAGGTTCCACAAAAGGCGCCCAACGCAGAGTGATATGTGTCAGTTAAAGCCTGTTCCCACAGCAGAGCGGGCGCTATTGGGGGGCAAACCTCCCATTCTGTCAAACTCTACTGCACCTCAAACACGGCAAAGTGTCTTTGTCTCCCGTTTGAACGCCAGAGGATGAATGAATTCAAAATCTCTACAACACAAATAAGATCACCAGCCTGTATGACATACCTGTAAATCGTGCTTTTAAGTTCGCGGTAGACCACCGACCGTCCCGGTTGGACATTCAGGCCCCCCTCAGCTGTCTGTCCTGGTCCCGCAGCAGACTACCAGAGAACACGACGCCAATCAAAGAGCCACGCCCCGCCTCCCCCCTGACGTCATACGACTTCGACCAATGGCAGCCAAGGTACAACCCTCGCTAAGTGAATACGTTGTAGCATGTAGTATTTTCACAATGTCATACACACACTCGTCCATTCACATAAACACATGTTAGCATACTTTCAAAAACACCAAGCCTAGGCTATGAAAAAAATATTAAATTAGGTTTTCAGAGAAGAGTATAAGTTTAAATGGGACCTAACTTAACATGGTACTTTCAGAAAACTACAGGCCTATTAAAAAAATTATAAGACCTTTTTTATACCTACTGGGACTTGAAGCACAATTTAAAAACTCCCTTTGAAAAAATAACATGAATGTGACAATAAACTAGGCTAAATGTTATTAGGCTTACTTCATTAGCCTGCACATGAGACTAATTCACAAGCTAAACTAAAGCTAGCTAAAGCAACTGTTAGGAAGCAGTTCAAATAGCCTCGCTTACTCACATTTATTAATCTGTTTGTCTTATCTTATATATTCACATCCCACCGTAGCCACAACACGTTTTACCAGACTTATTGAAGTGTTTGTATTCATTTTTCTCCTGCTTTCATCAAATCTCCACAGAGAATCGAAGTCTGGCTTTGAGGAAAACCATGAAACATTATGGTAAGTCTTCAAATGATTGTACATTTTCGGCAATGTTACTATTTTATACTCGTTCCTTACTGATGGTAAAATGTATGTCCACCACATGGACCCAAACATCTCACCGAGTCCCCACCCCCCTCTGAACGTTTTTTCATTCCTTAGATTATCTCATTTCCATTGCAGTCTGTCTGTCTGCAGTGTCTCCTCTTAACTGCTTGATTGTGCTCTTGGCCGATTTGATGTCAGGTTGCGGTAGGCTTACCACTCGTGTAATTGCAATAATGCTCCTGGAAATGTCATTTCTCCCTTCATTTAGTTTCAGAGTAGGTACTTAACCGTATGGCCACAAGAGAGCGCCATTAGCTACTCAATTGGCAGCCTTAAATTGACTGATGTTTTCTGACCGTATAAGCTTTTACTGGGCCATTCATGCTTGTTAGACCAGGTTCAGATGTACCATTGCCTCATTACCCAGTGTCGTAGAGCTATATTACTGCTCTACAGACATGGATTGCAGCTGGCAGGCAAGGTGTGGCACAGCAAGTCCAAACTTGATCTCTTAATGGGATCAAGCATGAAATGTGCCAGGAGAGCAGTTGTAAAAAAATCAAACAATAGAGAATTAATTTTCACTCAATTCTCTCGACTGGGCAAATAATTAGTCGCATAGGATATATATTTAATACCGATGTCAACCATCAATCATTGCTCCAGTCTGCTCAAGTATGTCTGACATTTTGAAGCAACTGTCAAAACAGGTTTTGATGGTTTAGTAAATCAACTCCCTGACTTGTTTTTATATTTGATCTACAATCTGATAAAATTGTGATCAAATAGACACACCGAAGTACATTTCTTCAAACAATGAATCTTTAATAGCACAATTATACAATACAATCAACATGCCCTCCCCCAACTGTACTTTTATGTTTCACAGATGATAACTCTGGATAAACTATTTACAATTTTCTGGCACAGACTTTAAGCAGTTGTGACTGTAGCTGATAAATGAGGAGGAGGGGGTTGACTATATGTGGTGGCTCATAAAGGTAAAAGGAGCGGAGGCAGGGTGGTAATTTTGTGTAGGAGGGTATGTAGTGACGGGTGTGTAGAGGTCAGAATGTCAGCAGGGCAGCAGTGAGGTTGAGCCAACACTAGTGAAAGCATCACCACATTGATGGGTCATATCTGGTGAGAGAGAAGCAAAGGGCAAGGTCAGATTCATGTGAGAGTTACATCAATGTAGAGCTTTCACACATACAGTTTTACACACACCTCGACTGTGGGAGCGTGTCTGTGCTTTCCTTCAACAGCAGCTCTGAGACCAGTGTGTCCAGAATCTCAGGACTGGAGCGCTTTCCATACCTGAAACACAGAAAGGGAAAGACCGAGAATTAAATGGCTTTGCTCACCTTGACCTTTTGGCTGGCATATTAAAAAAAACATCACAGAGAAAAAGTTATTTATATGCTTGTCATTCATTCATAAGTCTAGTTAAGATTGAACACAGTAAGACTCAGACCCCGCAGGGGCAGAGAGGAGTTGCATTGCAGGGGGCCACATTTCATTTACTGTCCCTTAGATGATAAGCTGTGCCGGCACGCTTGTCCCCCCTAGGTGGCTAAACGCCTGCAGCTGGCATTCAAGCCACTGACATTCAGAAGAAAGCCATAAACAGTGGGGGATTGAACTGCCATGAAGTCACAGTCACTTTTAGATAGCTTGTTTTTTGTAGGTGGTAAAAGGGCAGAGAGTGTTCCCTGTTCTAGTCAGCCAAACTCCAACATACAAAACTAAGACTTTTTTGTCGCCCCCTGGTATGTTTGATGTCAAAAAAATTGGGCTTTATCATAAGATTAACATATGTCAAGATCCTAACTGATAAGTAAAACATTTGTGGAAAGCTTCTCTTTAGACCACTGTTGAATCTGAGAGCAAACACAATTTGACGTTATGTAAAAACATGTTTTTCTGCAGCCATGATGATAATTAACCAGCCAAAATAAAAACGTATATTCCTGCTCATTGGAAATTGTACAAAATTAAAGGCTATTAGAGAAAATCGCTCACAATAGGACCATACTGTAGCATCACTTAAGAAACAACCATATTTTATATTATAGTAGTCATTTCATTATATTAAGTGGTACACATTCTTAGAATTGGACAGAACATAATTAAATATAATACAAAATCCCAGCGATAGGACAACAATGCCTAACCCAGCCAGAAAAATGCAAAGTGCTCCTAATCAGTTTAAATAAAATAGACTCCAGCTCTGTTAATGAATGCGTTCTCTTCTATACTGTTCATGCAGAGAGGTGCGATTAGTCCGCCTACCTCTGTCTTGTGATGAGGTTGATGTAGTGTCTCAGGGCTGAGTAGTACTTGGCCAGCTCCTCCGCCGGGGCGTCCTCCCCGGGGTTCTCCGGTTTCACTGGGTATCCCTCCGTCAGGGCGCTAAGGCACAGCAGCGCCCACAGCAGGAAGCCCAGAGTCCCCAGCCAGCTCACCAAGTTAGGATGCATCTGACAGCGAAATAATACAAAAACGTAAAACGTTTAGTCTATCACTGGCCACTTCATCCACTGTGTTTAAAATGTCCCCTTTCTGTTTTTAAATAAGGCTTCACTGATATAATTAATTGAAGATTCAAAGCTAGAGCCAATGCTTAAGAGTTTAAAAGGTAGAAGTAAAAATACGCACATTATTGGTAATAGATTTTCATTAATAATGCAGCTACAAAACAATCATCAAAAGTCATGTCGTAAGACTTTGAGTAAGTTTCACAACAATAAGAGTCAAGGTTTTTGCAAATCAAATATCAAGGCACTTACTTTGACCAGAGTTTTGAGGGATGTTCTCGTGCTGTTCCTGAGGCTCTCTTCTGCTCTTCTGGGTGCTTGGTGCACGCTGGGTTTTATATCTGTGTGCGGCACACGCGCTAGAGAAAAACGCGTCAGAGCTGCGTTTAGCGAGTCTTTCTTCACGTGAA
The DNA here is from genome assembly GCF_036324505.1 of Eleginops maclovinus. Taxonomy (NCBI): domain Eukaryota; kingdom Metazoa; phylum Chordata; class Actinopteri; order Perciformes; family Eleginopidae; genus Eleginops; species Eleginops maclovinus. The sequence goes on from NC_086361.1 coordinate 17,029,962, forward strand.
CGTCACCGGTGATGCTGTCATTAGAGTGCTTTAAAGCAAAGCTGTTTACACACATTTAAACGTTAAAAAAACTATGTAAACTAAAAATAGAATCAGTTAATAACATTTTTTTGCAATCATTCAAGAGAGATTAGTGAGGAAGTCGTTTTTTAAAGAGTAGGACCAATAACATTTAAGGATACTAATCAAACAGATTAAAGCCCAATTGATATTGCAGTAATTATATTATAACAAATCTGAGGAGTTCACTACAAAGTCACAAATGAGCCCTGATGCACAATATTCCATTTGGAAATATTAATATGTAGTTCATGTAACAAATATTATATAGGTGTGTGCACGCATTTGGCACACAGTCTCTTAAAATCTGTGGCATTCAAACACACACTGCCAAAGAGATTGATACACACATGCTGAGTTTGATGTTTGGGTGTTTATGAGGCTTTTTTATGAGGAAGAAGGTGATCAATTATTTCACAATCAAGTAGTGATTCTTTTTCATAAGGAGATCAATAATCCCATCTGAAGTCCCGCAAAAAAATGGCAGTGATGTGACTCCTTGGGCGAACATCAAATGAATCTTTCTTAGCCTACCAAAGGATGCTCCAATGAGGACGCTTCGGGTGATCTGGAAAAAACAAGATCTCAGAAAGACTCACATATACATGAGCCCTTTTTATTCTGTTCAACTGAATCAGTCAACTAATTTCGCTTTGCAGTTCAATCCATCAGGAAAGAGAGACTGGCACACTGAATGTGAACAAAAGGCCTAAATATGAATCAAGGCTTGTCAGTCAAAGAAGAGCCCAATCTCCAACTTAATAAAAAAAAAAACCAAATAGCACTTTAAATGAATATCACCAAGTGCTTCATTTACTTCCTATTCATAAACCTTTTGTATACTGGCTCGCAGCCATATAATCTATCAAAACCCGTATTCTTCAGCACTGCTGCTTTTTAAGTTGCGAAAAGGATGCGTTAAGGGCTTTTTGTGTAGCACAGGATGTTGAGAGGCAGATGAGGAATGAGACACGAGTGTGAGAACATGGAGCACAAAGTCATGACTGAATCATGATGATCGCAGGCAGGAATCAGAACTTCTAGTCCTCCTCGGGGGATATACACACTCAGGGGCTCACTTCAATAGGTATCACACCTTTTTCAAGGAAACAGCTTGTGTAAGTGTCTGACATGTGAATGAAGCTGATGTATAAAGCATTAAAACTAAGTTAAGAGGTCAGTAAATGTTTGCTTAAACGTGACCAAACCCAATGAGATTATTTCGAAAAGATGCATCTGCTCAGCGTTAAAGAGATGACAAATAAAAATTTGGCTAAATGATCATCCTTTGAATGCAAAAGTCATCTATCCTTGAAGCAGATAAAGCTAATATGGAAGAGGCTAGTTAAGGTTAGCTAAAAACAAACAACACTAAGACTCTTCACTCATGCCAGCAGCTTTGTGAGGCTGTGCTTACAGCAGTGCATTGAGCTAAATGCTAACGGTATCTTGGCAACATGCTTAAAATGAGGACCTGATGCTGGCATGCTGATGTCAAGCAGGCAAGCTATGATGTTACCCATAGTCCCCATTTTAGAATAGAATTTAGTAATTAGAGAATTAGTACTAAGTACCAAGAATGCCCTTCATTAAGCAGGTATTTGGCCAGAAACTACATTTAATTGTGGACCTGCTGATGGCATTATATAAAAATGTAGACGATAATCAAAGTTATTAAAGTTAATACTGAAGGAAATATGAATGTTTTAAAATCCATCCTGCAAAAGTGGAGATATTGAGGGAGACTGGGGGCAATTTGGTGTTATGATGGCATTACTCGAAGACCTCTTTGACTAGTATCAAGTTTTATGTAGACTTGTTTTTTCAGTTTGAATTTTTATTCATCAAATGTTTTTACAAGCAATGTTAAAGTTACAATATTGATCGAGGAATTACATCTCAAATGTCACATCTGCCCCCTCTTGCCTCTTCTAAAAACACACACATAGTCCCTTCAAATAAATACCAAGGCCAACAATTAACTCCCAATAATTCAGACGTAGTTAAACTATTTAATATTCCTTGAACAATTAATTACTTTCATTCATCAAATCCACGAGGGGGACGTATTTTAACTTTTTGAACAGCATGCATCTTACCAGTCAAACAGCCTTTAGAACGTCAAAATGGGAAGTAGATAAAAAATGATGAACAAAGGAAGAAATAACTCTTGATGTCAGTGCTGCTTCTGGAGATGAAACATTTTAACTTAACATCAATGAATCACCACGTTCATTGTGGGACATTAGTGAAATTTCCTTCGATGCACAATGACATCCAGACTCAGCGTTGGTCTTACGCTTTAAATTTCACACTGATATTGAGTTAAACATAAGCAAACTAATACAAGGTAATCAAAAAAAGTCAGGACCATGCAGTTAGAAGACATTTCATTTGGTTGTTTGCAGCTTTATTATCAGTGCACATAAAGTGTATTGATTCATGCTTAGGGTGGTATCAGTCTAATTGATGAAGAAGCTCCTGTAGACCAAAGGCAGATGTGACAGGTGCAGATGGAGTTCAGGGGAATTATGGTCATTAATATTAATCAACATCCGCTCTAACAATCAATGCTATTAAAAAGAGTGCTGCCAATCATCTCCACTACGGTTGTTTATGCTAACTAGACCAATTTAAATAATCACAATTAATGTAACAATGATGTATCGCTTCTCTAATGGTAGCACCTTCAAGATAAGGTAAAATACACCTTTATTAAGGGGAATTCAGGTGTCAAAGAAGCAAAAGCATAAGAGTGGAATACAAGTAAGAGTTCACACCACAAAAGGATAACAAGAATAAAACATGAAAGGATAAGTATTACTAAAAATAAGGACAATAGGGTTTGATAAGCTAAATGCTGCCTACAGGAGGTATTTTCTTTTGAACTTTATTCGTCGTAACCAGAAACAATTTCTTTAATGAATGAGAACTTAAGAGAGCGAGCTGCTTAAATTCAAATGTGTTTCTCCCTCTTCCCATCAGGCGCCTGGTTTGGACAAGAAGTTCTCTTTCGAGATTTGTTGAAGATGAAAAGGCCTGTAATCTTCTGCTGCCGTGAGTCTCAATTTTCACAACTGTAAAAGAAAATACAGACAAGAAGGGTGCTCTATCGGGCAATTTACAGAAAAACTGGAAAAAACAAGTGAGAAAAGGGCAAATTTGCTGTAACACCTGTTATATACAGACGTCTGACATGTAAATTGCTGCTTCTACCACGCTATTGTGCTATGGTGACAATGTGTTACTTCTGGTAAGCAAGCACTACTATTACTAAGAGCATCGGCAGCTCCCTGTATGGAAACGTGGGCCGAAGCTTCAATGGTTATTTAAGTAAAGAGGTCTTTATACTGTATAAGGTTCATATTGTGGTTTTAAGGGTCACTATCATTGTTTAAATCAACTGAAATTACACTATTACCTAACTTTATTAAAGAAAACCTAATGTTTTTTTAGCTAAGTTGCTTTGTCAAATCAAGTAGAAAATGCACATCTTTTAGATTGCATTACTGGTTCAACGTTATTTGCATAAATTATAACTATAATTGGCTTGTTTTTACAGAATTGGTCTTCAACCCAAGGAGTATAATTTCTGCAATCCACTTTGCAGAGCCGTTTGCTATCAAGCAGCAATTCCCTAAATTGCACTCCGTTGTTTTGGATTTGACATTAGTTGACAGCCTTCAAAAGAAATTACTGAACCTTATGAAATCTTGGAGAGCTCATGCTTTTTACCACTCTCAGTTCAGAGCAAAAAACATTCTGACAACTGCTAAATGAGGAAATATCAAGAAATTATGTCTTTTGTCATACTCTCCTTTATTCTGTTATTGCTCTAATTAAGCCCTGTCTGCAGTTTGAATCATCTTATGGTGTCACCTGTTTTTTTCATCTTCTCTCAATATCCCTTGCTGTTTTTCTGTGATCTGTTTGTCTGTCTCTGTGTGTTTGTGTGAATGTGTCTTTGCCACATCTGCTCCTGGGGAGAATGTGACATCATGAAAGGTCTTGTGATTGACAGATGAACAAAAGGTCAAGCCACCACGCCGCGACAGGTTTGCTTGGCTCAGGTGTGCAGGTCATAGTCCTGAGACCCTGATATGAAGAAACCTGATGAACGTTGTTGCTGTGTCAAAGGCCACTAAACTTTAGTTAAATAACTCCTGTGATCTATGTGAGACCAAAATAGTCTGGATACATCACTGTGATGTCAGGTAGTGTGTATTTATTGAACCCCTAAGACATTTAATATTCATAAACATGAATTCAAATGCGAATCAAGCTCACATTGCCTATCAGGAACACATCCTAGATACCTTTTATGTTTTAATTCAGTGGTGTTTCTTGCAATAGGATGCATTGCTTTAAATGAATCTACTAAGTTTAAATTACTGAAATCCTCCAGTCAACAATAACAGTTTCCTAAAAACTACAAAATAGTTTAAATTGCTTAACCTACTTAAGAAGTTATAGCAGGTTATGGCAATTTTTTTACTTAGTTTTTATTTCAGTTCCAGCAAATACAAACATCTTCCCACTTCTACATACACTTTTGCATATTGTTTTTCCATTTTTTCAACAACTGTATCAGCATATTTTATACAAGTAGTTACGGCAATTTTGATTTAAGAAGCAGACCTTAATCTACAAAATGCAAGTAGGAAAACCCATCAAGACACTTAAACGTTTAATGGGGAATTAATGTAATTGAACACAAGACAAATGAAGGATGTCACGATGCCCAAATCACGTCACCGTTTTGGTTTAACATTCTAAAATGTCTGCTGAATAACATTTTGACAGCCCCTTTTCAGCTATTTAACATATTCAAAGTCTGAAAAGTTAATTTGATAACCACCCGCGCTGCCAAGTTACATTTATTACCAGCATGTTAGACAGCATACGAGATGCATTCCTCACCGGATAATGGAGGGGAAATGTACGACTGAAGCAGTCCACCTAATGCATTAGAAAACTGTTCATAAAGGAACACATTTCTCCACATGGTTGTCAATCAGCCGTTGAGTGTGTTCAAATACTTATGCTGCAAATTAAAAAACATTTCCAAATGTAATGTTATTATTCACATGCATAATGATGAATTTCTGTGAGCACGAGCAGTTGCACTCAAGGAGCACACTACACTCTCACACTGAAGCAACAGCTACAGATACATTTTAAAAGCAAGTGCAGAATTGTTATTAGAAGGAGCGTTTATCTCCAATTTCAAGTGATGCATATGTGCTTTACTGATCAGTAATTGTACTGTGTTTAAAGGAGATACACAGAAAGCTGTGATATGGATCATTTGACCCTCTAATAAAATAATATTAACTTGATTTTATCACGGCTTATTGTCTACTACCCTTTGTAATTGACTTGGTACTTTTAAAAATAACTATAACTTATACGCCCCTTTACTAGTGCCTTACAAGCTGCACTGATAACACTGCCGATTTCAAGCAGGAATTATTAGCAGAAATGCATCTCTGTCAAACAAACAGTATGCCATGTGTGTTTCTGCTCATATGCACTCTCTTAATGTGTATACGTTTATGTGCTGCATGTCTTTAAACACACTCTTTAGCCAAACATGACTATTGATTTAACCCAGCTGTACAGCATCCCATTCTGTGTGTTATCAATTTGCTTTGTGAAAAAGCCAAATCTATTTCTCACGACTTGCTCTCCAACCCCCTCTCGGAGTCTGTCGGCACCGGAGGGGATTGAAGCAGAGCCTCTATGAAGTCGCTACACTGTCAATTTCCCACTGTTTCTACCACAAAAGAGAAGGCAGCACATACACATGTCCAATGTGTCAAAGTCACACATAGGATTGTGCTTCGCTTTTAGGAGATTGTGATGGGTTTTTTGTTCTTTTTAGAAACAGAACAAGCTGTAATTTGTTCAAGTCAGCTCTGTCCTAAATGGAAAAAAGATTGATTAGTCTGTTGGTGTGGTACTTGGAGGAGATAGGAATATTCAGAAACTGTGAAAACCGGATCTAATGATGTTTGGAATTAGCAGGGAGGTCCAATGTTGAAAGATTGGATATGAGGTATATCTTGTAGCGATGTTTGTGAAGATGATGAAGAAGTCTCTGGAGACACCAACTTGTATATGATAAGGTTTATTACAACAGCATAGTATCATACACCAACACGGGCAATACGAGGTTCCCAGAGCCAATTGTGGAAGTCCTCCTGAACTGTCTTTGTGCATGCAATTTATAGGAAAAAATGTGTGTGTGTGTCCAAAGTGTTTGTGCTCAAAGGGGGTAGTCAATAACAATGCATGCCCCCCAAAGTGACATGTGTCTGTTCATAGGGGACCCATAACATATTCCAGATGTTGTTTTTCACCCAACATTCCTCTTACCCATCCTATGACCTCAGAGAGTATCTACCTTTGTATATGTCCAGATTTAATACACCACAGCTACTACAGAAAGCTGTTGGGAAAAGACATATGTAAATGCAAAGGCTGCTCATATAAGTAATGGTGTTTAACAAATAAATACATTCTGCTTTCCTTATATTTTCAAACTGACTATTGAGATTTTTAGTGCTGCTACTGAGAAGGCTCTTTCTCCAAAACGTTTTCGGCGTGGTGGTGGGAACAGATGTTGATCTGTAGATCTGAGGGACCAAGCTGTACTGTATGAGGATAGATTTTCTGAAATACATCTCGAGGCGAGGTGATACAGGGTTTTAGAAACAAACCTAAAAATCTTGCAGAGAATTCAATACGAATCGGGAGCCAGTGAAAGATGCCTGTACAGGCATAATATGTTTCCTGTTTTTTAAGGTTTGCACAGGAGTCTCAGCCAGGCAACATACCAGTTGTTGCCTGGCTGATACCAAAATAAGGGAAGTTGCAACGATCGACCCTTACAGATATTAGAGCATGGACATGTTTTTCTAAATATTGAGATGATAATGAGATCCTTATCTTGGATGTAACTAGTGCTGGGGTGATGGGTTAGCCGGCCTCATGGTCCATCTGTTCACTTTCTTTTAACTCTGTTTTGGGTCTCCACCACCTACTGAGGGACTGGTTAGGCTCTTTAACTGCTGAATACCATGCTACATTAACCAGCTAGCCCGTTAATCTCTACTGCCTAATGTTTCGTGCTCGGCAAGTAGCGATCAGTGTGTTTGTTGCTTATTTTTGCTTTTATACTGAGGGAGTTAGTAAGAGTCAACACTAAAAATTGTATATTTGCAAGATGGAAATAATTAGAAGCTCACCAGATTTCGTTGACTCCCAAGCTATTTGTTGCAGTTTGTACATCCAGATGGGCAATGAAAGCTATGGTCTCTTTTTATGAAGTTGCGAAAATTAGGTTTTTGCATTTTGAAAATCTTCAGTTTTAATTTATCTTGATGAGAACATTCTGGTTTGATCTGATTTGTCAGTACCTATCAGTCTTTAGTGAATCCTGTGCACCTGAGTTTTTGTCACCTCTCTCTCTGTCTTTGGGGAAATTAGGGAAGTGTGTTCTTTGCTTCAGTGTGTGCTCGTGGTAAATATCACTGAGGTGATTAAGTGCATCCTTGCGCAGTAATTGCCAATTTATCCTTCTGTGTTTGTGTCCTGATTTGTAGTGTTGCATCTGTCAGTCAAGCTGGGCATGGTTTCCATGGGGATAAGGGAAGCGGAGTAGTCATTCCCTTCAACCGATGGTCAAGGTAAATCACCTTCAGTTGCCCAAGTTGCTATGGAGAGGCAAATACCCTAAATTGTAATGTGCCAGACTAATGAGTCAGGCCTTTACCTCTTAAATTGATTGGGTTTTTGTCTCTGAGAAAAAATGTTGAAGGGTAAGCAGTAGAAACAGGTCAAGTGTTTTTTTTAAAGCGTGCTTGATTTTAGAAGTCAATTAAGGTCTATTTGGTAGTGAATGGGGAACATCATTGGTTAAAAGTGAGTATGCGACTGCGAATGTGTGTTTACATACTTTATCTGCCAGCAACCGGATGCCATGGTCATTGTAGATCTGAAGGGTTGGCAATCAGATGGGACCCCTTCCTCTTGTTTCCTACTCAGCATCCAGCTGCATGCAGAGACCCAGGTGCATCTATTCCCTTTTTCTGATGTAGCCCTACTTCCTTTCCCTCGTCACCACCTGTTCAACTCACTAGCAAACACACACACACACACACACACACACACACACACACACACACACACACACACACACACACACACACACACACACACACACACACACACACACACACACACACACACACTCACACTCACACTCACACACATACACCAAGTTCCCTCAGGTAGTATTTAGATGAAGACACCGGTGACTTCAGATGAACTGGTCAGCAACAGTGTAGAGGCTGATCCATTTTGACTTGTCGTCTTCACAGTGGAAACATGAGTGGGAGTAAATTCTCATTTAGATCCATGTTCTTAGTTAAAGACTTTAGAAAGTGGGCCGCCAATGGAGAATACATGACCCCCTTCATTTCCATTCAATGCGTGGATTAAATTAACTCTCTTCGCTGCTGATCTGCCGTGAGAAATGGGATTAATCAATTGAAGACAGTACATCGCTCTGTAAATTAAAAAAGGACGCTCTTCACTGAACACACAGATCTATGGTTCCAATGTTATTTTGGTGACATGGTGAGTGGGCGTCTTTCTTTCAGCAAGAGAACATCAATCACACAAACCTCAGATGTGTAAAATGACCGGCTTTGGGAATGTGTATCAAGAGAGAAATACAAAGCGTTGCTTAATAAAATGGAATCGATAAAATATAGGTTAGTTCATATCAAAATGCAGAAATACATGTTCCTTTATTGAACTGTGTATAAACAATACATTTACAATTTCTGGGTTAATTAAAGAATCCTGAAAAGTGAAATGTTTAAAAGAATGCAAAAATAAAAAAGACTGTCCATCTTACTTTTTAAAAAGACTTTGAACACACATACAGATGGGTTTTTTGGGGTTACTTTGACTGATTAGACCTCTGTTTAGGTTGAAGGTAAGTGGAGAGGCCAATAGCAGGTGCAAAAATAAGACTTGGTAAGATGTCAATCAATTCCAGTCAAGCCCACAGTCCTGAGAAGAGGCAGATTAACTGGAAACACACATGCTCTGTGGCTTTAATGGAAGTTCATTGTTTTGGTTAGCAATCAAGGAAACTGATATCATGATGAAGACTTGTAGCTTAAAAGCATCTTGGTTGAACAATGATTGATATTTAACTTACAATCAGAATGATCACATGTTTTCAGACTGCCAACCAAACCATAGACATTCAACAAAAAGTCAATGATTTTTTGTTCTTACTCGACTACTTGCCCTATTAATAAAGAGCACCTGATTTTGACGCCTCCATGCTGGCGGTATGCGAGACCTGAGGCATTATGTTTTCCGGTTACCCATCCATCTCACACATTCTAGTGAACAAGATCTCTCAGCAACGCCTGTAAGGAACTTCTCCAGTTTGGAACAAACGTGTATTCAGTCTCCAATTGAACTGATTCGTTTCGGTGGTTCACTGTGACCTAACGTCTGTATATTACTAATGACTCAAGGATTAACTGGTTAAAATTTGGTGGACAAAGATCAAGGTAACTTTGACCCCTCAAAAACTGATTTGGCCATAATGTAAGAATTCATATGCTAAATATGAAAATTTCACACAAATGTCTAATATGATATGATGATTACATGTTGGATGTACATTGATGTAAACTGATCCATGTCTAAACTGAGGCATACCACAGCATATTTCTTTTAATCAGGGCAGGACTTTTTTACACTGAAAGATTATTTTTAATTCTAAATATCATATGAACACTGTTTATCTCACAGACATACATGTGAGTTTAAGCATTTCTGAAGCTCACAAGGAAGCTAACATGTATAAAATTACCCAGATTAGATGTCCTAATCTAGTTTTACATCCAAATGTGGTAAATCCACCATTATTTCTCCTTGAGTTTGTATTTCAAAGTATTTAGGCTCTGTGAAACTGTATGGTCTTAAACATGTTCACAAATAACTGTCACACTTGTGAATATGACCCAGTAAAGCTCCACACACATGGGATCAATATGTTGTCAGTTCATTGTTTAGTTGTGGGATGGGATTTAATCACGACTATTACTCAATTGTTTTACGCCCCTGAAAAACACAGACACTTCACTGCAAAAGAAAACAGTTATCTGTGAAACAAACAAAATGTTCTCAAGATTTATTTAGAAAAAAATGTAATTGTATAAATCAGAAGATGTGTATGATTTATTCGTCAAGGTTAATATTGTCCAGCATTTAATGAACAGTTTCCCAAATGGACTATGAGAAGAGTTGCATTTCAATGTGTGTTGGTCTCTCCTTACAGTGAATAGAGCCAGATGCTCCAGTAGATGTTTTTTTTATCCTTGAGGCAGCGCATCTCTGCTGGCAGCCATCTTCTGTTTCTGGATCTGAAAACCATAGACAGCATAGATTATGAAAATCATGTGATGAGTACCTGCAGCGGATGTTGTGTACCTCACAGGTATGAACTGTATTTAAAAGAGACGTTTTGTGTATTTACTGTACCACGATTTGAAGGAAAGATGTTGTTTAAAGTAAAAGCTTGTATTCAATCTGCATTGCCTGATGATTATATAATCAATCAACCATACATTGCATTATTACTTTAACATGAGATTTTAAACTCTTAACTTAGGACCTTTGTTTTAGATAAGTAAATGCAAACATTGTGGAGTAATAAGTCAAAAGCTAATTTTATCACACATGGTAAACATTCAATTATAAATTACATTTCCAGGTTTTGAGGTTAAAGTTAAGTCTTATATAATTTTTAAGCTTAACTCAGCATGGAAAAGAGCCATTGATTACTCGGTTAAATTATATTAGATGTTCTCCTGACATCTAAATTCATGCAATAGAGATCTTTGTGCGATTTCTTCTACTGAAAATACACCTTAAATAGAGGAATTCTTAATCAACATCCCAGCATTAAGGCATGAATGTTTGCCTCCTCCACAGATACACAGATACTGGGTAAATGTAATGAGGTAATGAGAATGCTATACACTTTTGACCTGAACAAATCTCTAGTCTGCAGACTTCAACACTGATGCTGTGCTGCTCTTTGCTGCCCTCAGATGACTCTAAAAGGTACTTTCTTTACAATTAATGCAATGCATCAATCTATTCTCCTCAATGCTCTACATTTTAACAAAGGCTGGGTCACCAAAACATTGACTCCACTGGCTGAAAAATCACAAAAATGACTGGTATCTGTTCTAGCTATAGGGTAAATAGTCACTTCAAATGCATGGAATGTTGTTCCAGACTAACCAAACCAGAAGTAAAGAGTAGAGTACCTCTCACAAACTATGCATTCTCATAAACAAGTTTACAAATGGATCAATGGATTAACATTGCACATAAAATCAGTACATAGGCTTTGTACCTGAGCCACTGGCTTCCAAAGCGAGGTAACCATCCAACAGGGAGCTGTACCCCGTTAACCCCCCCATGGCAGCATAAGGGACATCTTTGCCTATAGGCTGACCACGAGCCTCCCTCTCTAGTTTTGTCTCAACCTGCGAAAAGGGATTTAATTTCAAGGTGTAAATCTTTATGTCTGTGGACAAATGGTAACACTATTGTTGATATATACCTAGCATTTTATCTAGTTTTTACACAAATGTTTTTGATGTTAACTCTACTCACCAGGGTCTGATGGGCAGAACTAGGCTGGCCACACCCACAGGTGTATGAGCTGTTGAACCCAGAACATGAGCTACCTGAAAAACAAATAATTAGGATACATGTTTGTGACAATCCTGTTGAACACTAGCTATATATATGACTTCTTATGCACAAGATGCTAAGCAGTTCCTGTGCTAGAATGTAACAAATTGTCTTAATGTTTAATTTTTTACTCACATTTATTGCACAAGTGGTCTGTAGCTTCACTGTGATCCTGGGGAAAGTGTTTACACCTGCAGCGGACAGGTATCAGCCCAATCTGGGGAACATACTGGTAAGCAGAACAATGACATCCTCTGACCTGGCATGGTAGGACCAGGGGTCGCTGAGAGGGAACCACTTCAAAGTCGGTCTTATGTTGCTTGTACCTGGACAAAATTATATTATTCACATATGTTTTTATTTATATTTGTTTACATCTCCAGTAGAGGAGAAGGATGTTTTTTTTGTCTTGTGTTATTGTGTAGTGTATTACCTATGTGTGCAGAAGCACTGAGTCTCAGGACCAATGAGTTTGCAGTCGATACCTCCTGGAACCCCAAAGCTCACATACAGCCTGTTATTCAGCCGCTGAGGGAGTAGTTTCCTCTTGTACTCCTCATATTCCTCTGGAGTGAACAGTTTCCCTCCATCATCATCACCCACAAGTCTTGAAAAGACAGTAAAAAAAGTAAAAACTGTTTATAACCAGTGTTGAAGAAATATTCAGATTCTTTACTTCAGTACAAATTCAATACAAAAATAATCCACTACAAGTAAAAGTCCTGATTTCAAAATGTTACTTAAGTACAAAAGTATTTGCATCCACATGCACTTAAAGTACCAAAAGTAAAAGTACTCATTCTAAACAATGACCCAATCCAGAATCATATAAAGTACAGAAGTATTATCACATAAATGTAGTTCAAGTATCAACAGTAAGTACCTGTTATACAGAATGGAACTTTTCATAGTATTATATTTTTATGATATTATCTTGTTTTTATACATGAGCATTTTAGTATTGTAGTTTTTCAATGTGGACCAAATGTAGATGCTTGAAATACTGTGTGGATTAGTAGAACAGTACTGCATTGTACTATATCAGCATATTATGTGTTTTACATGTATAAAGTAACTGTGAGTGTCAAATAATACAAAGTAAAGTACGAGATTTCCCTCTTAAGTGTACCAGAGTAGAAGTATAAAGTAGCTTTAAATGCAAATACTCAAGTAAAGTACAAATATGTAAAAACAGTACTTGAGTAAGTGTACTTACTTTCCACCACCTACAACAAAGGCTCATTGTGTTATCTTAGCATAGGACTTGTTCTACCATTTAGTTGGGTAGCATTAGTTGTGTCACTATCAGTTTGCAATGTATAAAACCCCTCTAGAGCCAAGTCAAAAACACAAGCATATAGTGTTACATTGAGACTAACCTTCTGTACTCACAGTAGTCATCCACTGCTTGTAAAGCTGATTTATCGACACAGATTCTCTCCATTGTCAAAAATGATAGCTTTGGATTTAAGTATCGCACAACTAGTGTTTACTAGATTAGTTGCCATGGAAATGTCTCTAGATGACCCTCTAACGGTCTAAACGTGAATTGCAACACAGATACACAAAGATAGAGAGAACAGAAGAGAAGTTCATATCTATACTACTTAATTATTAGAAAGCTAGCTAACTTTAATATTAGCAGACATGTAACTTAGCTAAGATCCCGAAGGCCATGCTTCCACAAACATAACTAGAGTGTATTGGGGGCTCTTTGTATATTTGTATTTGTATTGTATTTATGAGTGTATTCCACATATGGCAATTATTATAAAACAAAACATGTACACTTTATAAAACAAAACATGTACACTTTATAAAACAAAACATGTACACTTTACTTAGTTGTTGTGGCCCATGATGGAAAAGAGCAGGGATAAATAATCTTATTTTACCTGCCCCTTATTGTTTATATTTTATAATTAAGAAAATATAAAGGTTTGGTTGAACAGTTAACATTTACTGTATCTTACTATGTATGTTTTCTTTCCTCATCTTGGATCAAATTGAGAGCGAACAAGCAGTTACAGAAGAAACTACATTTCCCATAATGCCATAGTAATGACGCAGGCCGTAAACGTTCGGGGGATCCATGACAGTCTGCACAGTCGCATGCTTAAAATTCTAGCTACCGACTTTTGCTTGCTAGGACCTCGTCGTCTTCGGGACAGCATTAGAAGCCGAAATGACTGAAAGAGTGAGCTGACACCTTAACATGGAGCTCGACAGCTAACCTTATTACCGGAGACAGATATTCCTCCAGATATTTTCCCCAGCGACAACAGCGACAGCCCAGGATTGCCAAACAAAAACCATCATTCAGTGTCAGCCAGAGGAAGCAGCTGGAGCTCTCAGGCGCATCGTCCCTGTTCATTCGTGCTAAAGGTAGCTTCTCTGACAACGCACTGGGGTAACTATTCGGTTTTTTTTGGGTGTAATTTGCAAATAAAACGTAGCCTTTTTGTTGAATTTTAGTTTTGCGACGTAATATGTCGAGCTAATATGAGAGTGGATTTTGCAATAGCTTCAATTTAGCCTGAGCTGCTGCTTACATTTATTTAAAAATCAAAACTATTGTAGGTAGTAAAGCCTTGAACTAAGTATACTAAAGTAGTCCCTTTGTCAGTTTTGTCATTTATTCTGTTAGTTAACTTTTCAGTGCTGTAAAGTTATCAAGTACATTTACTCAAGCACTGTATTAAAGAAAATGAAATACTCTGCCTGAGTATTTTCATGTTGTGCTACTCTGTAATTTCACTCTTCTACATTTTGGAGGCAAATGTCTAATGTTTTTACAGATTTGGTTACTTTGCAGACTTAGATTGCTAATGCACAATATTAATTAACTAATACATTATTATATTTTGCTACCCAGTAGTATTCAAAGTAAATTAAATAAACCCCACCTTTGCCAAATGTATCATTGACGTGATGAACACATTAATGCATCAATAACTATAGTACAATAAAGAAAAACATATGGTGCATAAATGGGCCATCCTGCATAAGGAGTACTTTTACCTTTTGGTTCTTTAAGTATATTTTGATGCCTGTACAATTTTTTTAATGCATTACTTTTACTTGTAAGTGAGTATTTTTTATTTAGTATTGCTATCTTACTTAACTTAACAATTTGATTACTTCTTTCATCACTGCTTTCGATATGTGTAACTTGAAATTGTGTATTCACTGTAACTGGTTAAGTAAGTCAACAGTTGGGAAGTTGTCAGTCTGTGGTTTTGTACTCTGCTTGTGAAGTTGCTGTAACGTAGCTTGCATTATATCTTATATTAATTTCCTCTCCACCCTAACACTGTTGACACTTCAGTTTTTACTTAATACTGTTTACACTGATTAAATCTTGCCTAGGCGGCTTTCTGTTGAAACACACGTGACAGCTGTTGTGGTGAATATTTAACCCCTAGATTAGGTATTTTGACTGACGTGTGCCTTATCAGTTCTAAACAGTTCTCTATTGGAAGTGGAACATTAATTGTCTGAAGCACTGGCCTAAATGGTGTATCTTTACATGGAACAATGATTGTGATTTGCCTGACGTGACGGTAAGGACCGAATACTAAAACTGTTATAGATGGTGTCAACTTTAGGATTAAGCCACAAAGGTTGTATCTGTTTCCGGACATACGGAGGGCATACAGAACATTTTCCGGATGGTTTATTTTCCCTGGGGCGGGAATAGCTCACATAATTTTCTACCATGGCACAGATAAGTCACCCTTGTTTCATATAATCATATAATGAAAACAGAGTTCTCACTTTTCATGTTGTGAATGTTAAAACATTGCACAGCTGCGTACTGGGACTAGAAACTAAGCGTTGCAACAACTAAACTGGGTAGCTTAGCTTTCCAATTATTTGTCACAATGTGTTTTGCTTCATGGCATTTTCAACTGTTACTTTGATCATCTTTCTACACCTGGCTTTCTATTTCCTCTTTTGGCTGCTTATTCACAGTAACATGCAGGTAATTGAAAGGACATGTGTGCGGATAGATACAGGGATGCATTGCTGAACGTATTCCGTTACCTTTCTTTTCATAATTTATTCCCTCAGTCACTGTCCCTTCTCTGACCTCCATAGGAAGTGACACAACCACACCCCAGAGAGGCCGAGGCTACATAATATACTCGGTGACAAAGTTGCGAAATATGACAAACGATCGCCTAATTCCCCCTGCATGTGCTCTCACGGCCTATTTGTCAGTCAAATAACCATTGTGGAGGTCGGATTAGAGACTGAATGCCAATCTGTGCCTCTCTCTGTTGCTGTGTCTCATATCTGGTGCTGCAAAGTGGGTCCCATGAAATCTAAACTGGTAATCAGGTTTCTGGGCTAAAAAGCGCTGCTGATGAATGTGCTGTAGTGACCTCTGACCCAGAGTGGCAAATCAATTTCATCTCTTATAATGAATTATGTGGTGGTGGAAAATCTTACAATTATCTAGACTGAAATCTTCCCATGCATAATGAATATTAACCACAATGCTCAACAGCACTTTGAAGAAGCTACTATAGTACAGAGAAGACCCTTTCAGTGTGTGTGTGGCAGAACATCATTCTTTTCCATTTCATGACACTGTTCAATGACAAATTGAATTGGCAATTTCAGTCTTATCTCGTCGGAAGATAAATACTAAGTTCCCAAAAGTGCTGTGGGCCGCCATCTGATTTAACTTGCACTTGGCATGAGTCTGCACACGGTGAAAGTGAAAGCAGTTGGTTACCTCCCTGGAGATTTTTCAGGTGTGTTGCCTGCTGCTCTTCAGCTGACAGCTTACTTTGGCTGCTAATGACTGTTGCAGTTTCTCCCTGCATTATAGAAGAAATACTCAAAATGACTGCGTCTCCTGTGACTACACTCAGTCAGTACCTCGCCCCACTGCCATCCGGGCGCAGGTACAGGACATTGAAATGGGGAAGGGCTCACTTTGTTTCCTGCAGCCATTGCTGCCTTAAATAACAGGCCTCGCTGAGTGTAGCTGCCATGTGTGTTGCTAGCTGTTGTTGTTGTTGTTGATTATATGTTGTGGGGACAATAAATCTAATCTACTTCAAAATAAAAGTCAAGTTGTGTTAAGCCAGTTAATTGTAAAGCTGCAGCAGAAAGACATGTACAGTATTGGCAGCAGCTTAATACAGCATTTTCCCTGGACAGTTGCCACAGTTTGTCGTACTGCAAATATATAAATAATGGAATATTCTGATCAGTGGGATAAAGGCTCCGTCGCAATTGTGTTACCTCATTCTGCAATAGTGATTTATCAGGCAACAAAAATAAGAATAAAACTATGTTAAGTTAACCTCTAAAAGTTGACAGAAACAATTGTCTCTCTGTATGTCTTTCTTGTTGCTAACTGTATCTCTCCTGTCTTTTTATCTACTTCTCCAACACAGACAATAATGCCTGCGAACCCCCTGCATCAACGCCCAGTCTGCATTGGTGATTTGGTGATAGACATCTTGCAACCAAAGCACCTTTCTAAAAATCCCTGACTGCCTGTGTGGGCGTCAGCTTCCTTCTAGTTTTACTTCCTGTCATTTGCTGTTGCTCAGCCTTTTCTCATCTTCTCTGACGGGGTGGGGTGGGGGGGGGGCAGGATGCCTTTGGTTTTAAAAGAAACTTCTGCTGCTGTACGTGTATAATGCAAGCATATAACCTGCTGGAGTTTACTAGAGGGAGGCACTGAATCCCACTCTAGGAATGCTTTGCAGTGGACTTTGAACACCGACCTCTGCAGAT
This sequence comes from Eleginops maclovinus, assembly GCF_036324505.1. Lineage (NCBI taxonomy): Eukaryota > Metazoa > Chordata > Actinopteri > Perciformes > Eleginopidae > Eleginops > Eleginops maclovinus. Next base: position 17,047,584 of record NC_086361.1, read on the forward strand.
ACAGTGAGCTGAAAAAAGAAATCTCCCTGCAGGTATAAAGCAATTGTCCCCCTATCAATTTATTGGTGCATCCACACCCAAATAAAGACCTTTAGCCTCACACCGGGCCTCTGCAGCTCCCTTCCCCTTTGCTATCCCCAGTACCATGCTGGGTACATTCCTGCGGAGGAACATGTCTCAGAAGCTGAGTGTGCTGCTGATGGTATTCGGCCTGGCGTGGGGACTTATGCTGTTACGCTACACTGTGCAGCAGCCACGCCATCAGAGCAGCGCCCAGTTACGTGAGCAGATCCTGGAGCTCAGCCGACGATATGTCAAGGTGCTGACAGAGGAGAACCAGAATGCACCAGGAGGGCCGCAGGGAACCTCCATGGCTGGTTATGGTAAGCTTTCAAGAGGCAATTGCCGAATGGTCTTCCATATATTAGTTATTTCACGCACATTCGATTATTTGCTGACTCCTTTAGGAAGTTTTGATTTATTTCCTTACGTTTTCTCTTCATGTCTTTCCCTTTTCCCACAGCTGATCTGAAGAGGACTATCGCTGTGCTACTGGACGACATTTTGACACGGCTGATCAAACTTGAGGGGAAAATTGACTTGGCGGTCAATTCCTCTTCCACTAACACCTCCCACACAGCAGGGGGCATACTTGACTCTGCGGCCGCCGCCCTACAGAAGTCCTCAAAGCTGGAGTCACCTGGCAGCCACCCAGGGAGGTCCCGCCTTCACCCACACATCCCTAATAGGCCTCGGCCACACCAAGGAGCATAGTTTTGAAAGACGTATTGATTTTGTTATTTTTAGCACATCCCACTTTTCCAGCTTTTATCACTGATGTTACCGCATCAGACCAACGAAAAGCAATAGAGAGACATACGGACATCCGGAAAAATAAAATGCAGGATGCTTCATTAGAAATGTTCAGCCAACTCAGAATGAAGAAGGAGGACTTCTTAAGGCTCTGTACTATCATATGCTGATATTTATTTATTTTTATATTCTCATTGCTGATTTGTTTTGGCTTAGATCTTTAGCATTTTTTTCAATAATGCCATATCTGAATCCTATGACTGTTCACGCAAAACAAAGGGGAATAAATACTCTTGGAACTGAACCAGATTCACATATGCTTTATCATAAAAGTGGCTTGAAATACTCCCCTATCTACATTGTAATCTATTTTACAATACTGCTTAAATATATCTAAATGCTGAACCAGTACACTCATGATAGTTAGGAATAGCTGTATTGTCAGTTTAGCTGGTGCTGTTGTTAATTACTATAGAAGGAAGATTCTACTTATAACTTACTCATAGTCTTAAGAATAATTAATAGTTTGCCTGTAAGAGATAATCCAAAGAATGTTATTTGCACTCCATCTGCAGGTGGGATAGTTGTGTATTTACAATTGCTGCAAGACAGTTTGAGTTTTATGCAGAATTTAAATGGATGATGCCTATTTTGCCACTGTAAACATGAGTGTGACATGTCTTATTGAAATCCTATGGTTCCCTTGCCCGGTGTTGAGAAATGTTTAAACTAAGGTGTGTAGCAGATTGAATGTACTGTGTAGTCAGTATTTAGCCCTTTAGTGCTGTTAAGATGACTGACATACTGCTTACACATGTTCAGGGTTCATGTTGCACTGTGACAAGACTGTTTTCTAAAAATACTGGGCTCGCCCAACATTGACTTGATGGATATTTTAGGATGTGAGAGCTCTTCAATATTCCTTCTTCTGAATATGGTTTCCATGATACCAATAAACTCTGGTGCCTACCCAGAGGAAATGGATCTTTGCACATCATGGAGCTCATTAACATGATGGGTCTGGGAACGAATAAAGACAATACTTTCATCGATACTGCTTTGGGATTGTATGAGACAAAGTCAATGTTGGTGATACTATAGGAGGAGGAAATGTATCACAATGTTGCTTTCACATTACAGATGATATAAATCAAGGCCTTTAGACTGGATTGTCCAACTGTGGTATGACTCTTTCTGCATTGTGTGATGCCATAAATGTACTTTGCTTCATAATGCATAAGTTGAAAGATGTTGAGCCAGTGAGCTGCTGTGAGATGACTTCATTAATAAATTGACTTTATGGAAAGAAATAGTTCTCCTCATTTAACTGAACTCTTGTTGTTATTCAATATTTAAATGCCATGGGAAATATATGCCTAGTGTTCTTCACAGGACAATGAATCAAGATGTTTTTTGCCTTGTCCATTAATTCAGCCTGTGATTCACACAGAAGGCATCTTGCATAAGGGGGTTGTGAATGTCTAAGTGAAAACACAATAAACAACTTTTCAGTTTGTTAGAGCCAGTATTTGATTTATTAAAAAGGCCACCTAATGGTGACGTTGTAGTCCAAAAGGTATGAAGGACTACAAGTCCCACAGTGCCACCCTCTAAGAGATAGATGGGTAACCCGTGTAAAGGACGCTGTCCAGGAACAGTTTTTAACCGTTTTGTTTCTAAGTTATATACGCCTATTAAATAGAAAGAAATACAGAAAAGAACTATACCTAAGTTTTTTGTTATTTTATTAGAGTTTTGCTCCTTTGTTTGATTTATTTTCTGACTATGGTAAAAGCCTATTTTCTTTGTAGCTATGTGTCAAAAGTTTGTTATTATATTTTGAGCAAACATTTCTCAGCATTAACACCAACATCGGAGGCCAAGCAAGTCGGCAACAACTGTGAGTAAAGCAAATATAAACAAGGGACAAACGAGTTAGAAACATGACTGTTCAAGGCGTCTAGTGGCAATATTGGAAAAATATAGAAGGAAGCCACGACACAGTTCATTAAATTCAACTGATCATACTGCAAAACCCTGAGGGATTTGATTGTATACTTTACATCCCAAAACATGTCTACTGTGGTGAAAAATAACATCTCAAACATTACCAAAGTACACTTTTACTTAACTGAGGGTTTCCATTTTACTTCAACTCCTTGTCAATTGCTTCTTGTTTAATGTAAATAAATGCAACTTGAAGGTCAAGGATTTAACTTAAGGAAATTGTCAGCTTATATGTTTAAAGATAAAGCTTCACAACAGTATAGGGGTTAAATCTAGCCAAATATAACCAGCATCAAAATGTAGATGCTATTCACTGAATAATTTGACATACCCTCAGTAGCCTCTTTGTTCCGAGTTCTGATTTTAAGTCTATTCATTGAATATACTTTTATAATGTTGAGTTTGTCGCTGGGATGTTTACTTTATTGTAACTTTTAACATTCGGATCGTAGTTTGTGATTGTGTTTGTACTAAACTACATTATATCCAGAGCTGTTTCTAATAATCTGCCCTTTATAAACATGATAAGTATCCTACTAAATAGGTCATTCTCTACGTAGTGGAGGACTTCGTTTTAATTGGTTTATCGTTATTATGTAATGTCGTAACTTCCGCTGCTGATCATCACGGGACGTTGAAGTAGTTTATGAGACGTTCAAGTCCCTTGTTTTTGCATCAAGGGGGCGCGGGAGACAGGAAGTGACGTTGGATTCTGCGGTACATAAACATACCAGGAAGCTCCCGCGCCATCTTCTAGCTAATAAGCGGCCACAATAAATCATTGTGTTAAACTTCTTCGCTGCTATCCAAATACTCGTTTGCTTTAGCTAAAAACTGAACAATGAGTGATATTGAGGATGGAAACTACGAGGGACGGGTACGTAATCACATCGAGTGGTATAAAATATCTGTATTTTCTTCCTGTTCCTTCCGTGTGGCTGTCGATTAGGAACCACTAATGGAGCTAATGTAACAGCTAACTTAATAGCTCAAGAAATTACAATCTTTTTTTGGTTAACGTCACCTGAGAGGCAACTACGTGTTGTGGTTTTACATCAATTCAAGTATTCTGAAATGTATTCTCTATATAAACCTTTCCTATCTGCTAGGTAAAAGGCTCCAAACAGCCTCCTTCAATGCTAGCTAGCATGCTAGCTACGGTTAGCTTAAAATAAACGTGGTTAGACCTTTTTGTATTTGCAGTGGTGGAAGAAGTATTCCGATGCTTTACATGAGTAAAAGCGCATTATTATCTTAAAACTTCATATCAATTAAAAGCCCTGCATTCAAATTAGTAATTAAAAGTACACATGTATTTTCAGCTAGATCTACCAGCTGTATAACAAGTAAAAGTAATCATTGTGCACTTCAAAGCCTTTGTTTGTATGTCACTATATTTATAGATGAGAGATTTCTCGATAACATTGTTACGAGTAGCATTTTACTGTTGTAATTAAACGAAGTTCTGATTTGACTTTTTGTAATATATTTAAATAATTTGACTCTTGTGACAAAAGAGTTAAACTAGTTAGTGAAGGATGAGTACACAGTAAAGTGGAAATACTCAAGCAAAGTACAAGTGTCTAAAACATTTTACTTAAGTAGTACAGTACTTGAGTAGATGGACCTAGTTACTTTCCACCTGTGCATTTTCTCCCATTGGTTACCTTGTGAACATAATATATTGCACCTATATCCGTTGCTTATAAAATTAAATATGAGTTATCTACAACCTTCCTATATCATCCCTCTGTGCAGATATAAATCCTGCTGCCTTTTTCTCAGTCTGACTACCTGAATAGTATTCTTTTCCCAGGTCTATCAGAGGTGAAAAAAGTACTCAGAGGTTGTACTAAAGTAAAAGTACAAGAGTGTAGGAATACCCTGTTACAAGTAAAAGTCCTGCATTCAAAATAGTACTTAGAAGTAGAAAAGTATTGGCCTCAAAATACACTTAAAGTAAAAGTACTCTATATTATGTGTTCATAAAGGTGCAGCTAATTTGAATTACTTTGTATGCCGCAGGGTAACTTGTGCAGTAACTCCGGGTGTAAATAAAGTCTTACTAACTGAAGTCTTGTCTATATTTCACACCGTTAAACAAAATCTGCGCAGTAACTAAAGGTAATGGAGTAAAAGTACACTATTTACCTATGACGTTTTGTGGGGTAGAAGTACAAAGTAGCAAAATATTCCAATGAAAAGTAAATGAAGTTAATTTCTTTACACCACTGCACGATGGCAACTGGAATATTTGTTTCTCCTGATCTATTAATAAATTACGAGGTAACTTTAGTCCTAAGCATCTCTTCCTTCCCTGCTTTCTTGCTCTTATTTAGCAAATGGAAACTTTGCTATTTTTAATTATCTTAGGTTTTTACTTGTAATCATTTAGCCTACATTGTTGTTTCTCTTTCATTTACTTAGATTTTGGAATATTTCAACTTAATGTAGCAACAATGTAATTGTACTGCATTCAGTGTTACTTTTTTATTTCATTTAAACCTTTCTCAAACCTATGATCTTAATTTTATTGAATGTTCTTTTTTCATTAAGGTTATTGATCGTGAAGGATTTGAAGAGTTTTATCCAAGAATGATGAAGAAAAAATTCAAGATAAAAGAAGGCTAATGAAAACATGTACAGAGCAGAACATAGAAGTGGAAAGGGAGAAAATGTGACGGAAGAATGGTGTCAGATAGAGGCGCTTGCAGTGTAATGGCTAAAATGAAACTGGTTTCAGTTTGGGTGGAAGAGATGAAAAACAGACCTGGAATCAGAAAATGAGAAAACTGAAAAAAGAAGAACGAAGAAGGATAGAAATCCTGAGAAAAGAGAGAAGGGTGTAAAGAATCTGGAAGAATGAATGTGTCCCTAGGTTAAGTAAATATACTGTTTGTGTCAAACTGTCTTCTCTTTACTTCCTTTATTTAACTGGAAAATGCATGTCTTATTATCCCTTGACTTGCCCAGGTGGACATGAAAAATAGACCTGTCATGTACTTTTCTTTTAATGGTTAACAATTGGCTGAATTTTAAACCAAATATATATTAATTGGAAATCTAAGATTACTAACCCTTTTCTCCACAGTACATAAGCTGTACGTTTTAGACAGGTGTACTGTATGTGTCCAACATACTCTACCACACTTCTGTGCTTTATTTGTGTTTCTGTGTTAAGAAATACATGTTTTTGTCCATGAAAAAGTGGTTGACATTCTGTTATGGCTACAGGCATCACGCTCCCCATCTAAATCGGATCGTGGGAGTCCGGTTAGGGCCAAGTCGGGAAGCAGGTCCGGCTCCCAGAGCCCAGCCCGGGCCTCCAAACGCTCCGAGTCCAGATCCCGCTCCCGATCAAAATCTAGGTAAGTTGTTGTCTTGATGAAATCCATTGTGATACTGTGATCAAAACAAATAAATGCTCACTTGCAGGGTACTTTTCCACCTCAATTTTATTCACGGACGATCACCTATAACTTTGTCGTCTGATAGGTGCCTGTCCTCAAATGTCTTACCCTTCTCAGGTCTCGTTCTAGGCGCCACTCAAACCGCCGCTATAGCCGCTCACGCTCTCGGTCCCATTCCCACCGGAGGAAGTCCCGCTCTCGCACCTACAGCCCGGAGTACCGCCGCAAGAAGAGCCCCAGCGCTTCCCCCATGTCCAAAAGGGGCCGTCATTCTGGCAACAAGGTACATGTGATGAGATCTGAGGTGGGCACGGTACATTAGCATGTAGGAAGAGAAACTGGACATCACTTTTTCATTCTCATACACATCTTTTTAACAGTAGTTGTGGAGATACAAAATGTGTCAGGCTCAACATGTTTTGAAAGAGAGACTTTTATTGTGAAATATATCGTAATCAAGTAAACGATGGGACCCGATTGTTCATGTGGAAGAGCTGTGAAGCTCACTTGCATTGTACAGGAAGAAAGAACTGACTCGCCCAATGTCGTTTTTTCTCTCCATAACATGTAAGGTAGAGGGATTGCAGTTTATTTGAGGGAGTTTAAGCAAATGTTTTTGTGATTATGAAGATTATCTAACTTCAGTCATTTTCCATATGGCTTTAAGTTGATTTATTGAACGTAATTACAAGGATTATATGATTTGTATGTAACAGTTGAAAATCAAGAACCAGTACATTTGTCATTCCTTTCATGCAAGTGTGTTTTCCCCTGATGATTGTGGTTAATGCTTTGGGAAACCACACATGTAATAACCCTTATTTTCCTGTCATTATATCAACAGAGCCATGACTTCCCAAAAGAAGCAAACAGTCAAGGCGCAGATGGCGACGTTAGGGTATCTAGACTTTCTGACATATTTCGGGCAATGTAATGTTTGTGTGTGGGTTGAGGTGCTGCTCGGTGAAACACTAGATAAATATAACCCGATGTTGATCACAAACATCTTTTGATATTTGGTTTCATTTGTGTTTAAACAGCTATAGATTTATTTCATTGAATCATTTTAGTATTTAATTTGTTCCTCCATTTTTCAATAGCAAGCAACATATGAATCCAGAAAGAAATGTAGACTCAATGTGTTTACTCAAGTTGCAGTCTCGAATGTTTTCATAACCGATATTCAACTATTTATCTGAAATAGTTTTTAGGAGGGAAGATGCAAGATTAATTCTGTTTTGATAACATTTAACCCTTCAATCAACCTTGTTTATTAATAAATCATGGCAGGACATTTTAGATACCATGTTAGACCTCAGTTTGTGTAATACCCACAAGACTGTTTATAGTGCACTGCAGGTTTGCATGTGATAATGCAATGCAGGCATTAAGTGAGATTAAAAAGCAAACAATAGGCAAGTAAAATGGTTTTGGACATGTTTGCTGCTTCCAGGGGCATCCTTTTTGAAAGCTGTTCAAAGTAATAGTTCCAATGTTTTGAAGTGGGGATTTACGAGCGACTTATTCATTGTCAGTGTTTAACCCACAGATGATGGTTTGCACGCCACCAGTGAGGAGAATAACACCGGAGTTACTACACGGAGTTTAAGCAATATGCTGCTTTGACGATGACGTTAACAAAACATATTCTATCCACCTAAAAGAAAGGCCAAGCAAAAAGAACGCTTTATTCAGAGTTTTTTTTTTTTACCCTGCCGTGAGACTACTACACAGTTGATGTGATCTGAGGCCATTATCTTAGTCCCGTCCCGGCTTTTAAAAAAATAAGTCACTTTACATTGCAAAGCAGTGGCTGGGTTACTGCTGCCTTGATTGTGGTCAGCTTTATGTATTACTGTGAAACCTAACTAACCAAAATCAGACAATAACAAGAACGACCTGATTAAAGTCTGCCGTACACCTGAAATTCTGGCCTGCGGGGTACAATTATAATATATATTTTTTAGTCATGGTGCATTTGAAAAGAGCATATAATCTTAATGCGTACTATGGATGGTCATTTCACCCCACTTCAAACATCCAAAACTTTCTCTTTTTAAGGGTAGATGTTTAAAGGGGGAAAAATGTGGTATCTAGTTGTAAAAAATGACAGAGGTTCTTAACTTTAGGCTGTTCACAGTACCTACAGTAGTTGAACTCGTAATGTACAGTGAAAACCGATCTGAAGACACAAACGTATATATATAAGAGGAACTTTTAGCTCTGTATTAATAATCCATAATATTGTCTTGGTCCAGTATTATTATTGTTTTGCAGACTTTGTGCTCAATGCACACAATGCTGCTGTTTGCACGAACAACTATGTTTTGCATACTAAATCATGACATGGATTTTATACGCAAATCATTAGATGTAGTGGATGCGGTAAGCAACATGTCGCCAACTCTTATCCTCTTGTTGACTCTTCCAGGCGAACCCTGACCCCAGCAAATGTTTGGGAGTGTTTGGCCTGAGCCTGTACACCACAGAGAGGGACCTCAGGGAGGTGTTTTCACGCTACGGTCCTTTGGCCGGGGTCAACGTGGTGTACGACCAGCGCACAGGACGCTCCCGAGGCTTTGCCTTCGTTTACTTCGAGAGAATTGACGATTCGAAAGAGGTATGGGGGATGCACTGATTCGTCTTTGTGTTTAATAGCTTTATTCCTCATCCATGGCCCTGATCCTCTATTTTTGTCTCCCCTGTGATGTGGTTTATTGCTTTTATCAGGATCATATTTTCCACTGTTCAGATGGCATAGGTGCAAAGTCTCATGGCTGAAGATCCTGAAAACAAGCAGTATTAATATTAAGTAATATAAAAGTCTAATCCAAGTATGTTTCATTGCCTATTGCCACTTTGTAGTTCTTTTTATCGTACTCTCTCACAGGGATTCAAACTTAAAACCTCTTTTTATTTGAATTAAGTGTGATTGCATAGGTACGCCACTAGGTGTCTGCCTTGCTACAAATTCCCTCCCTTTTCAGTCATGCATGTAGTAGCTAAATGTAGTGATTTAGGGGGCCCTTTGTGAATCAATGATAGGTAACAATAATCTGATAACATGTCTGACTTCTCCCTCTTCCTGTATTCCTTAGGCGATGGAGCAAGCCAATGGCATGGAGCTGGACGGGAGGCGCATCAGAGTGGACTTTTCCATTACTAAGCGTGCTCACACCCCCACACCAGGCATCTACATGGGCCGACCAACTCAGTGAGTCCACTTTTGTCAAGTCTTGAACATTTCGTGTGTGGAATTGTATATTTATTAAGTTGGTGAACACCGTCAGATCCGTAAATGTACATTGGAGCCATTAGGAGCTGTCACCCCAATGCACATGACATCTGTTATACTGCATATTTTCTGCAGTGTTGCTGCTGCTGCTGCTAATGATGTATTTTATAGATATCATTTTACTTCATAAAGCCTGTATTTTCTACTGTTTCATTACCTTTTTTCTCTTTCATTTTTTATCTATTCCTCGTAAATGTGCACCAAACTGCAGCGTTGTTTTCCTTGTATAATGACAATAAAGTTATTGAAAATAAAACAGGAATGGTGAAATGTCAGAGCTCGCTCCTATCATTTTTGTATGTCTTTTGCATCCTTACATGAAACATATGTGTGATTTGTTACAATTTATATCAGTTTGACATGGTACTGTGTTTCCCAACAGATAAGATACCTTAACGACATGGCTTTCATTTTTTATTTTACAGTAACGGCGGCAGCAGCAGTGGTGGGGGTGGCGGCGGCGGTGGTGGTGGTGGAAGCAGCAGGGACGGCGGAAGGAGACGGCGGCGGAAGGGACGGCGGCGGAAGAGACGGCGGAAGGGACGGCGGCAGGGACGGCGGCAGGGACGGCGGCGGCAGCAGGAGGGGGAGAGACTCGCATTACGACCGTGGCTATGAGCGTGGCTACGACAGATATGAAGAGTACGATTATAGGTACAGGTGAGTGAAAATTTGTGAGAAGAAATACAACGGTACTGTTTTACGTGGAAGTTAATTTATTAAATTTTCCTTGCAGTCGCAGACGATCTCCATCACCGTACTACAATCGATACAGGTCTCGCTCAAGGTCTCGCTCCTACAGCCCACGTAAGTATAAAGAGAAAGGCACAAAGTAGTCTTACTGCTTTTTAAGATGTAAACACTTGTGTGTGTATATTGATCACTGGTGAAAGTTTATTGAATCTTACTGACTGCTAATGTAAAAATCTCTTCTTTTTTTTGCAGGGAGATACTAAGATCCTTCTTTCAACGCTCTCCTTCCCTCCAATAATTGATGGTGTGTGACTCCTCAAGGTGTTTCTAAGGGGATTTTTTAAAATTAGCATGTCTATATTAACAGAAATGTTAAGTTTGAGATTGTTCTTGTTTACATGCAATAGATGTCTTAATTTTGTAGACGTTTTGATGCATCCATGTTGAGTGTGAGCCAAGAACTCTGCAACTCTTGCTTCATTCTTAGACTCGCATCCCTTCTTCCAACTTCACTTTCATTACAATGATACATCCTTCTTCCTTGCACTGAGGACTTTCATGATGGGGGAAATAAACTGGGTTTTAGTAAAAAAAATGAATAAATGGTAAGACTTATTTTACAACCTGTTTTGATGAAATGTAACAGTCTTTAAACAGTCAACTGCAGAGGATTGTTTGTTTCCTACTTACCGAGCTTACCGGTAAGTAGCAGGTAAAACCGGCTGTAAGATGTTGCCACCATCAGTGGTCAGTTCTCTGCTCACATTGTTTTTTCGTTGTCAAGGAAGTCATCATTTGAGTTTTTCCAGAGTTTTATTATCGTGTATTGCATTTTTTATTGTTTCTTTGTATGGAAATACAGATTTATGAAAACTTCAAAGTTTGCAATGTGTTTTTCTGACTTAACAAGCATCACATTAAAGTTGAGCGTTTGTCGTAAAGGTGGGAGTGGATGTTTTTAAGTGGAGTGGGTGAAGTGGGAAAACAAGCTGAGTTTTACAGAATAACACCAACGCCAGGATGTTGTGCATAATAAGTTTATGTTCACACACATTTAAATGAAATTGATTTGGAGCCAGCACGAGATCGCTCCATTATTTGAGTCTCTCTTGTTCAGGTTACACCAATGAAACATGCGAAGAACAACCTTTACCAAGCTTTTATTGGGTGTCTTTCTTTACATAAGATACAAAGTTCACATGTTAGAAAACCAACTATTATTCATAGTGTTTGGTCGGGCGTATTTCTCAATATTTGTTTGCAAGAACAACAAAGTGCTTTCCTTAGGTTAATGTGATTTGATGAGCTTCACCTCCGTAATGACTACTAGAGCTACCCATAAGTAGTCAAATATGTGCTTTACGATACTTGAAAGATAACAATGCACCGAAGTTTGTTCTACATGAGACAATGCTACCTGTCACATGTTCCTGCATCTAACAAACCATGCAGATTTCATCAACAAATGATCGGGTTTGGTCCCGAAAGTTGAAAATAGGGATCTTGAAGATGAGTGGCTAATCACAAAAGTAAACTGGCTGTGGGAGTGGGATGACACTTTATCTGTAGACCTTTGCTTGAATAATAAGGCACGTCATTCAAATGGGGCTGATACTCACCACTGAAATGTCATGGGGCCCCTCTGAGTTATGTGTTTATTCACAGACTCCAAGATAATGCTTAAGGAAGGATACAAGGGTCAAAGTGTGAGGTCTTTGTCAATAGAGTCAACACTCAAAGTCTTCGTCTGATGTGTTTTCTACACATTTAGATCATATATGAATTTTAATTGCGGATTCTGTTTCTCTTTTCTGTACCAATGTTTAATGAAAATGTGTTCCACTAATTTAGAGCCTTGTGCAATTACTTCTAAGCCATTTCTTGAAGAAAAGATGGGCTGTCTGAAGAAAATGCCTCTGATTTTATGGGTGCACGAGAGGTGATATTTCTTTTTTTGTGTGTTCGCTGAAATTGCACAGTATGTCGTGGCAGGAGCCATCTACCAATAGGTTGACCAGTAGGGGACAGAATGGGTGTTTAGCTTGATGATATTGCGTTTGCATGAACCAACATCTCCCCTATAGAATGTCCATTTGAACGTTCAGAAAGATAGAAAAAAGGGCATTATTTCCTAGTTTAAAGAAAACAGACATATTGAACAATTAATGAGTCACATTTTTGTTGCAATCTGGGTCCGTTCTGATTCTTTATAAAGTAAACTACTCTCATATTTTCTCTCAGTTCGCCATACAGGTTCTCATGTTGTTGTGCCGTGGAGGTTTTATAGTAGAGAGCCAAAGGTCCACACAAGGTGCAACCTACAGCTTTAACATCATGTATTCAAAACAGGGTACACTCCTAATGTACAAGACAATGTCTGAAGGTTAATATGCAACAGCATGTTCATGTTCTCCACATGGTTTGAACACAGGGTGACGGGAGGGGCTGTAGGCTTGAATTCCCCACCTCTGAGTTGTCCTGAGCAGTAAACATGAGGCTACATTTAAAAAAAAAAAGAAACATTAACAGCACATTTTTAATCTTACTGATCAGAGTCCTTTTGATGATTTTATTTGAGGATAATCTTAAATTCTTGATATAAATCAGTGGAGGTTGGAGTGTAATGCATGTATCTGTAAAGCTTTTTAATATGTCTGAAGAAACCCTAGAAGTATAGTTGTTCACTGCTTCAGAAATATGTTTTAATGCTCTTTTAACTGGAGGCTGGTGTGTTTCAATACTATACAATATTTCAGCATACATTTAAAAACAGTTTGAAACTTATACAAATGTTGTACGATACACAGGAGGCAAAAAAGGTCATTTATCTGCCATAACACTTTAAATCCACATCAAGTAATGTGCATTTCTTTACTGAAGTTAGTAAGCAAAATCATCAAGTTTATTTCCTCAAGCCAGTATTCAAATACAGTAAGTAAAAGCTATTTTTTAAACAAAGAAATACAAAATAAAAAACACGTGGGACAACAAACATTGTTTCCTTTCCAGCATTTTATTTTTGCAATAAACATAAAAAAACCTTGAAGCACAACAGATCATGTTTCTCTTTTATTTTTGTTTCAAAAGCCTTTATCAACAATAATCCCGGTGTAACTAATCAATTAATGTGCAAAAAACAGCAGCCATGAAGGGAATTATTCAGAGAAGACAGACAAATACATGCATGCATTCAGTAGGATAAAGATGCAATGTGTGACCAAGTCTGCAAATATTCATGTGACTGTGTCTGAAAACACCCACTTTCTCATCTGGCTTTTTAAATTACCTCAACATGTGGTGTTAATTTCAACAAATGATCAAAAACAATATATATATATTATTTTAAGATATAAAAAAACTAAAATTCAACAGATGTTTATTACAAATATATATTTTTGTTGAAATAATGTCAAAAAGACCAAATCAAAATGTCTAACTGTTCAGTTTACACTCTACATCGTGTGGAATGCAGTGTGTGCAGAATTTAATTAAATGATCTGTAATTGAACACACGTTTAACTTAAATATTAGAAAATATGGAGAGATTGTGCCACTTGTGGAACAAAACAATTGTATGACGGTTAAGGTTTGCCTGCTATGAATTGTTTTTTGGAGTTGTTCTAAACAAAAAAAAGGACTCCAATAATTTCCTTTAAAATTTCCACACATTTAAATAATATTTCCTGAAGCTGTTGATATAGATTGAGTCTACTTTCTCGTCATAATTTCAAGGATAGGACTTTTGTTTGAAGAATGTAGGTGTACGTGACGAGAAAACGATAAAATACTACATTTCCTCCACTTGAATTATTCTTTAAAAATAGGAAAGATTTATGTTAAAAATGTGTGCAATTTCTGTACTCCACCAGTTTTTATTAACTCGTTGTTTACTGTTAAAAACAAAGCCTCCTTGGCATGTGTTTTGAGGGGGCACAAACCGCCATTTTCTAATGAGATGAAGGGTGTCATCACACAGCAGAATCTGTGAGGAAAACACTTCCTATTTGTGTTGTTTTGGTGCATGAATGAAACTCCCTGATGTAAAGAGGAAACACATGTCTGGACATAAAATAAAACATTGCGTTTACATCGATAAGAAGCTTGTTTCTAGCAGAAACTGTTCCCTGTTGAGGCTCCAGATTCTCCTCAACATGGCGTTCACCACTGTGTTCCCTGACTCTGTCCGAAGCGGTCATTCAGAGGATGTAATGCTTCCAATTCAAGTGGGGGAAAAAACACATTGTTATAGATTAGAATCGCTTTGCAATAAATACGAAATAAAGCAATCTCACCGGAAAACAGAATCCATTGAATGAGCATAACGGTTTTTGTGAAAGAGCCTTGCACTTGGCGACGTATACTATCTATATCGCTTGGAGTGAGACCAGCAGCCCAAAGTTGGGCTATAAATGCGTTTTACTTAAACAATCCTACATCCCCTTCTCCTTCCCTTCAAGAAATTCCCTAGACTATGTTTAACCAGATCGATTTTGTCAGTTCTTTTACCTGCACAGAAATCTTCCCACATAGGATGCAGTCTAGTCTGAAACTTTATGTCAGTTTGCCCCTATGGAATTTGTCTATAGCGAGGAGTCCTGAAACTGGGGGCGGGGAGACTTTCTGTACATTCCTAAGCGATACATTCACTTCTCCCCCTGCAGAGGCCACACACACACACACACACACACACACACACACACACACACACACACACACACACACACACACACACACACACACACACACACACACACACACACACACACACACACACACACACACAGGCTGCAGCCATGCATCAATTCATTTAAACCGACACAGTCAAGCGAGCACTCACATGACTGCTGTCTCCATCCTATATACTGTACAAATGCATCTATAAGGTGCTATATGCAGCAGACAGGAGAACTATGCAGACAGTTCCTGCTGTGCGATTCGTTATTTAATTTGCAGTGAACATCATTAAGGCCAGATAAACCAGGTTATTAAAAATTGTATGCGCCTGTTTAGGCCGACGGAAAGCGTCGAGCTTTATTCAAATTCTATGGGTCAATGCAAAAAGGATATGGATCTAAACATTGAGTTAAAAGTTGTGAGGAAACTCCTGCAGGCGAAACAAATTATTAAAAGTAAAAAGGGGGTGCACTTAAAGCGGAATTTAAAACATTCTCTTTTACTCCTTTATAATTTAACCTATTTATAGGAGCACAGCTTCTATGTAAACACACCTTAAACTTGTTGAAAAGTTGAAAAGAGTTCTGAAAGTCCTGCAGAATTGGCTGCTGGTTCGTGTTTCGTTATATCTTTATGGCGTATGACAAAGCCCAGCAGAGGAAACATGGGGAGTAATGCATAATTGGCGCGCTGATTCATATAGAATAGTCGCGTCGAGCAGCCAATGAATGAGCGCGTTGAGGCCGAGCCAGCAGCAGTAGTACGGAGCCCGGCTGCAGCACTCTGATTTGTCAGCCTGACCGACCAATCAGAGAGCGCTGTGTGTTTGATCAGCAGCAGAGGAGTAAACCAACTGAGACAGCCATGGCCCCAGCCTGAGCTAGAGGCTGAAGGGCCCACTAAACCAACACTCTCTTTGTAACCTGCCTTACATGAGCATGCACACCTAGGCCTATTCATTAGCAAACACTGCAGGGACACAGTACTATCATTTGAGCTCAAAGCATAGCTCTTTGCAGGGGCAATTGCAGGGCTGCAGCGAAGGTTATTCCCACCTAAACTTTCCATCTCTTTCTTTTCTTCGTGAAATACAGTTTACATTTCTGACTCCAACTGTTCAAAGTAAATTACTTAGCAAACAGTAGTGTAAAGTAACTAGGTACATTTGCTCAAGTACTGTAGTTAAGTAACACTTTCAGAAACTTGTAGTTCTCTTGAGTATTTCCATTTTTTTCTTCTACTTCACTGCAATTTAGAGGATTATCGCATACTTTTACTCAACTACATTTATTTATTACCTTTAGTTACTTTGCAGATATGGATTTATGGTGTTAAATATAACCAACACTTAAATTAGACTAGTTACACCTGGAGAAAATTCACAAGCTACCCTATAAAGGAAATAAAACTAGCTGCACCTTTACCAGCTTTCATAAACTTTAATACATCAACATTTATCATCAAAACATATGATTTATATTATTATGAAAAGGACCAATCTTCATACAGAGTACTTTTATTTTGAGTGCTTTAAGTATATGCTAATACTTTCTACTTAACTTGAGTAACATTTTGAATGCAGGACTTTTCCTTGAACAGAGTATTCCTACACTCTGGTACTTCTACTTTTACCTACAAGATCTGAGTACTTCTCCCACATCAGTTAGCAAATGATATATGTAGGTTGCAAAGAAAACCAGAAAAAACAAATGACATAATAGTTTATAGTTTTTCCAATTTAGTTTTTTTATTTGCCATTAATGACACACTTAACTAACACACTTAACTGTAATTATAGGAACTAAATTATACTCACAAATGATGACACACCTCATAAATGATATTGTCACAACATGCTCTGTGTTTAGCACACCCAGGCAATTATATATCCCAACGCTTAGTCTGAAGATGTTTGGATTGAGTTTATATTCTAGTTGTCTTAGTGTAAAAAAATTAACCAAGTTTACAAATCTGAATGTGATGCAGTCCTATACAACAATTCTAGAAAAAAGTATACCTTCATGAAGTTTACAAAGTCAGAGGTGTTGATTTTACTTATTATATTTTGGCAACTACATTTTTTGTGCAGTAACCAAGTATGGCCACATTTGTACTAAGACGTTTTTTTAACATTTTGTTCACCTTGAGTATCACACAATGCAGTTCAGCAGCACTGCAAAATGCAACCTCGATACTAACCATTAAAGCAAGAATTGATTGAAGGACGGTTGCATCAGATTGCACCAGGTTTATTTGTGTACCTAACTGGCTTTGAGTGAGGATAGAAAGATAGATAAAGATATAGATTGAAACTGTAAAAAGTCTAGGCCAGATCTTTCATTCTTAATATTTATATACTTAATTTATATTTGTAACATTAGATAACAACTGTGAGACTTGATAAACACGCCAATTTTCATTTTCTGGTTCTTGGGTGTTGAAAAATTGAAGGCAGTTTTGCCCCGACAGGGTAACGACATCTGTGCCATCAACAGGTACGGATTAAACTGCACATTTCTCCTGTAAATGTGGCACTTTTCTTGCGGAGTGATTTATGCGGAATCTATCGGCCTTCGCCTGTGATTTACAAAAGATGTTATGGACACTAGTGTACTATTTCAGACATGGATTCCACACGTTATTGAATTGGGCTGTGCGTTACGTTACATAGGACGCTAGGGGCACTTTTGTGTGTAGAAGACCCCTCCCTCCCTTCCTCCCTCCCTCAGTGAATGCAGATCCATGCCGGAGGTATAGCAGAGAGGATTCGCCATGTGCATTCGGCCCGCATGGCCAACGCCTCCTCGTTGTGCCAAACGGTTGGAAAGTTGAATAAAACAAATGGAGGGAGCACTAATCTCACCCAAAGACACCCCCCTCAAATTATTTTGTGTGGCCACGGGCAAATCGGGCCTGCTGTTGGACTTTGAGTTGTGGATCAGGGAGGGCATGGCTCCACTCTAGTTGGAGAAGATGGATGCCGTCATGTGGATAGTAGTACGTGTCATTCCCATATTGCGCGGAGGCCCGAGGAGTGGCGCAGGGCCCACCCTAGTCAAGTTTCTCAAAATTAAATGTGCCCAGCTTTCAATTTAACAATATAGTGCAACATCATTTATGAATGGTCCCACCCCCTTTCCTGCTCCTGTGTCATCAGTACAGCGCATTTAGCACAGCCGTGCGCACAAGCCCCCGCAATATCAGCGTCTTTCCTGCTATGGGCGTGCGTGAGCGCATAGCCGTTTTACTATTCCTCCGCCGACCAATGAGAATCAAGCGTTTGCAGAGAAAGGCACACGAATGTGATTCTAGTAAAGATACACTGGGTTCTCACGGAATCCCTTTACGCACATAGCTCGCCAGGTTTTTTCCCCAACACCAATCCACTCTTCCCCTCCTTTTTTCTCCACTCCCCTCTGCTGTCCCCACCCCAGATTCCCGTGCAATTTTCCCCAATCCCAAACACTTAATTGAGCAATTGGGATTCCTCACGTGTGGGCTGATTTGTAGTTTGAACACGTGGCTCATTCAAAAAAGCCGGAATAGCGGAGGATTTTTTTCACCCCCTTCTTCTTCTTCTTATTCTAGGCTCTAGACTTAGAGGCGGGCGCCAGCCTTACCGTGTGTGACATTCTCTGTCTCTTTGCCAAGGGGTTTGGAGGAAGACACAAAGTAGTTTCTCCTCCTTTTCACCCAACGCGCCATCGTTTGGAGACACGAGATTAATAATTGAGCATTTATTTATTGCGCGATAGAGACAGAGGGGCGAGGGAGAGCGAACGCACAGTGAGGCTGCCAGTTTAAATCTATCTGTGGCTTGAACGACCGTGAAGCACGCCACAGCCTCTCCGTAGTAGTAACGGCGATTTAGGCTACTCAAAATACGGCACATCCGTGAGAGCAAACAACTATCTCTCCCTCAGCGTAAAGATTGTCCCTTTTCGGCGCAAAACATGAATAAGCTATACATTGGCAACGTGAGCGCTGAGGCGAGCGAGGAGGACTTCGAAACTATCTTTGAGCAGTGGAAGATCCCGCACAGTGGTCCGTTTCTTGTCAAAACGGGCTATGCATTTGTGGATTGCCCGGACGAGAAAGCTGCAATGAAGGCCATCGATGTTCTTTCAGGTGAGAAATGTTGGTTAAATTAAATAAAAAGTCGCGATTGGAAAGACGCACTAAACTGCTGCAATTGTTTGAAGATTGCTTTTACTTGGGTCCTGTGGGGTGGGGGTGTATCCAACCATTTCTTTCTCTCGCACAACCTTTACTTGGCCTTTTGACACTGTGGGTTCAGAAAAAATAGCTGCCATGGCTTCGAGTGAAATTCTGCACCTTAATTTAACTGAGTGTAGCTTGATAAATTGGTCGAGTAAACCCAATCATGGGGATAAGAAAGAAATACCAAGGCTTCCCTGTTGTGTGGCGTTCAGGGCTGTGGGGCTCGTAGGCAGCGGGCTGTGGACGCCGTGTAGTGAACCTCATTGTGGGCTTTATCTCACGGCTCACTGTGGCATGATTTTGAACAGAAGCCGTAGTGTGTTGTTGCTTTTTATAAGCTTCAGTTTGAACTCACACACACGTCCAGGTTCCAAACTATAGGCCTTCTCTTGTGGCCACAACTTGCTACATTGTGAAGCCATTTCGCCCATGCTGACACACCAGGTGGTTTAATTGTGTTGGTCAAATGTAGGCCAACTAACTGAGCCAAACGACTATCTGCCTTTGAAAATAATTCACTTAGTATGATGGTTTGTCATTCAATTCTACTATAGCCTACTCACAACAGAACACGTAAGAATTTAACTAAACGCGTATCATTTTACGTATTGCCTGGCTTGTGTAGTGGCTCGCACACTTCTGAGCATTTTAGGTTGCTAATTTCGAATTGTACTGACATTATTTACTACATTGTGTACGTATGCCTGTTTAGATGTAAGTCCACTGCACACCACGAGAAGCAAACTACTCCTGAATACATTTCCACGAGCAGGAAAAGAGGCCTGTTGTTTAGGAGGTCAAATGATTAATGACACTAATAGTTGTGCCTTTTTTGTTTTGTTTTTTTTAGGTAAAGTTGAACTTCATGGGAAACTTTTGGAAGTGGAGCACTCGGTCCCTAAACGTCAAAGGTAGGTCGTTTTTACAATATACTGTGTTTTTGGTTCAACTCGTGGGAGCTGCAGTTTTTTTTCCTTCCAATTACCGTTTTCTTCAGAAAGCTTTTATTTTTTTCGGATCTGTGTGTTAAACATTGCCGTGCTACATTAATTCAGTATTTTAATTTGGCTAAAATAAGGTGTTTTTTCCCCCCCTGAATGCTCTGGGGTCAAATGAAAGGGGCGTATGGTGGTGTACTCCCTCCTTTCGCCATGACTGTGTGGGGTGCTCCTAAAACCGTCGTGCATTAAGGTTTTAAACAGCCTATATTCTCTCGCTTGCACATAGTATATGTTCAGTACTTGATATTATTTCAGCTCCAACTTCGGGGCGATTAGTTAAAAGCCTGAGTGTGCAGGGTAGAAATGTGTGTGCAGGCTGTGTTTGAGGCGTACAGGCCTTGTGGAGTCGTCCATTTGAGAAGGATCTGCCCGTCATTCTCCCTGCCTGCCCTGTGCTTCCGCCCTCCTCTGCACATTGTGCTGCTGTTGCATGAGATGGACTCCTAAACGCGAGTGGAATGGGAGGTTTGGGGCCCAAGTCACGGAAAACCGTAGTTTCGGAGTTAGAGCCCATGTAGGCACACTTGGTCAGTCGTCTTACTTCAAAATATTTCGTAAAAAGTGAAATATAAATGTGTTTCTGTGAGATGTCTACGTAATGTCCTGAGGACGTAAAATACCGAGGCTTTTTGCCATTGTATGTGTGTTTTAAGGTGGTGACGCAATTCGGCCGTAATTAATCATTCTTTTGATTTAAATTAGCATGTCTCTCACTTGGTAATTGGTGTAATGTTTTCGAAGTCGTGTTACACGTAATATGCATGGTTAAGTTGCTTTTTAAAGTTTAATTGAATGATCAGCTCTTTTACGCAAAGTCAGAAAGGCGAGGTGAATCACGTAGGCTTGTGGACTGTTATATGTTGTTTGAGATAGAAATTGCTTGGCGGTTAAAAGGATAAAGCAGAGATTTAGATTTTTTTTCAAAACATTACGTGAAATGTACTTTCCACCAACAAGCTTCCCCTGGCCACTTGGTAGGCTGCTGGTTTAAATGGTGCCATGGATAAATAAACCAGGTAAAGCTAAATAATAATTTTGCGTCAAATCTTGAGACACATTTTTCAGATAACGAAAAAACTGGTGACGTTGCTCTGTCTTTTGAGTGCCTGCTGTGGTGGCTATGGTAGCAGCAGAGTCGAGTTTCAGCCACACTTTAAAAAAAGTAAAACGTGCCCTCCCTTTACAACATGGAACATAGCAGTAGTCAATGGGAACAGTATTCTGAGTTTGGGATACACACTTGGACGCTGGGGCCCCTCTTTGCATTCCAACCTGCACATATTAACTGGGGTCTCAGCCAATCGCCATGGCTTAACCTTTGAACCGTTCAGCAAGGGGAAGTGCTGCAGCAGACAGACGAAGGTGGCTACAGTTTTGGGCTCCTGAAGATTAAAATGTGTAGAATGACATGCTGAGCAGTGTGGCTTTTTCACATGGGTAACATGTAATCAAACATGTTGATTTGCATTCTTCTAAATTTGTCATGGACATGGCAATAAACCCCAATATATAAAATATGTCCAATGCACTAGCTAAAACATCTGCTGCTGCATTCAATAGTGATTCCAGGAAATGTGTGTTAACAGTTTAACCCCCAAAAATTCAGTTAATTAAAAACATATGGTCCAGCAATGCATTGTTAGTAGTATTATAGTTATAACTTTTTCAGACATTTACATTGATTTGAAAATGTGCTGTGCTTGGATTTGTTTTTTTGTATTTGGCATTTAAAGTGGGACACCCACATGTTCCTGACTAAAAAAATGTATAGCTTAAATTTCTTACTCGGGAAGCATGTACATACACATAGATACAATACAAAACCAAGAATAAATCAGAATCTTCCAGGTGTATTTTCATTTCAGGTAAAGCTGTTTAAAGTGGCAATTATAGTTTCACTTTTGATTCAGATTTTTACATGTGTATTAAAGAGCTTTTTAATGCAAGCCACTGGGCCCCATAATTTTTATTCTGGCTAACAGTCTATCATTGACCAGTAAATGTTTTATTTAATTAATTGTTAGCTTAATAAGATGCAGCAGTTTATTATGTTGTACACTGACTAGACTTCCTCAGTCAGCTTGTGCTCCCCTTGTTGGATTAAAAAAAAACAATCTATGTAGCCCATCCCCATATGCACATGTTCAGAAGGAAAGGAAATGGCATGGCTGAAGGAAGAGTGGCAGCAACTGCCTGCGAGAGGGGAAGCTGTTGTTAAACATACTTTGTCCATAGGTGAATAACTTTGTTTTATTTAAGAACATGCAAGAGTGTATCAAATGTTCTCAGTCAGTGGTGTAAAGTTACAGCTGTTTTTTATATATATATATATTTTACACCTCATTATAAAATACTCAATGAATTTACCCAATAGTGTAGATCGTATCAGTGCTGCTTATGGAAATGGCTCCTGGCTCTTATTTCAAGAATATCAGGTCATGGGGTCACAGTGGAGCCCCACCTGCAGAAACAGGGATTTAGGACAGAGACTTGGGGTGCCAGAGAATTATGACTGTGGCCCCTTGTTTCACCCAGACTGCAAGAAAAGACTCCTTAACTCTTCCTCCTGCAAGGTCAAATCAGAATGACATTGTGCTTGTGCTTCTTCTTGCATGTATATAAAATGGTAACTAAAAAGTAGCTGGGTAGTGGACACAATTGTGTATTAGTGTTTGCAGAAGTTGATTAATTTCTAACTGTTGATATTCAACTCATTGTAATTCTCTGTGGGAATAACCAATCTATCCAAATGTTGAATTTAGCTTATTGGTTGCACCGTCAGTGTGCATATAAGGCCTGTGAGAAGGCAGCAGAAACCAGGCTGTGGAGTTCAGTCATTCAGAACCTCTGCATACTGAATAGTTGATAGCTGTGGATGGGCGTTGAGCACAGGTCCCAAACCAGATAGTGTTGAGTGCTTCAGTGAGCTTTTGGAAATGGAGATGAATACAGGTGTGTAGCAGTCTCATTGTGAATCCTTTTGTCTTAAATGGCTGCAAGCTCGTGTGTTTAATACACTCACTTGTGTGCATTACGTCCACGCTGCAGGCCTGTAGGTATTAGCTGAGAGGCTAAGGAACCGGGCGACCATGTTGAATATTGGCCCATTTTTAAAAGTAAATAAGGAGACCGGCCTCCTCCTGGCCATCACATGACAAGCCAACCCTAGTCACTCCTGTCCCTCCCCCTCCCACTTTTAACCCCGCACTACATGTTCCTGTCAGTGGACTTGTCCGTGTCCACGGTAACAGGGCCCCACCCCCACAGGGCAGAGAGGGCCCTTGTTACCCTTGCCTGAAACAGGGTTAGTCCCCCCACCTCCCCCCACTCCCCACCCTCACAAACGCCACACCCCACTCACACACATCCCCCCCCCCCTCCCCAAATCAAAGGCTTGGACTAGGGAATGTATACCAACCCCCACCCCACACCCTGGCTGACTTCTTCTGTGTGGAGCTATAGGTTAATCCGACTGGAAGTGCTCGGTGCATTTGCACATTTCGCATGGCGTTCCCACCGCAATGCAGAGCATACAGAATGTGTGGGGAGAGGGGGCCGGATCAGCCAGGAATGGCACAGTGGGCCGGAAAGGGCTGGAATTCCTCTTGGAAGTTATTTGGGAATTTTCTTTATAATTTGCCCATTTAGAATTAAGTATTTTCCTAATGTCTTCAAATAAATATGTTTGTTGAACTGCTGCTCACTTGATTGAGGTCTTGGTGGCTAAACTGAGGAATTTAAACTACTGCGGCCCTTGTTGCACATGTGCAGTATGCTTTTACTGCATAGATGTTCTTGTGTGATTAAAAAAATAAAAGTACCTTTTTTTTTTTTAAAGCACCTTCTTTTTTTTTATTGAAATGTGAGTTAATTTACTAAGGAGTACGTTTTAAAATGCTGCATGGTTTCTCACCAGCAGATTAGAAAACAACCAATAGCGGTGGAGCTGTTTGTACAAGATGAGCTGGATCTAAGTCTCTTTTAACAGCTCAGTGAAATCTTATGGAAAATAACAAAAAATGCAACTCGTATGCATCCTTTTTTTGTGAGTTCATTTACTAAGGAGACATTTTAAAAATGCTGCATGGTGTAATTTGATGGAGCTGTTTTTTTTAATGAGCTCAGTGATTATTATTTTTAGGGATAAGAACAGATCTTCACTATACAAAAATAAAGTTTGGACACAAGAGATGTCCACACACAAAGCAGTTTAAATGACATGCATATGTATGAGGTCCATAAGTTGTGAGCGTAAGGCTGGTGTGAAAATGGGTAGGGGTCAGGGTTTGTGATTCCACTGTGTGTGTTCATGCTTCACCTCCCAGCCATATGTACATTTTGTTCCTTTAGATCTCTTCGTATCAACGTGCAGCGGACTTTGGAGTGGCCTGGGTTTTTCTCACATTTGTGAAACTCTGTGACTCATTGATCCAGAAGTTCCTTGTCGGCATGACCTCCACATTTAGCCAGTATACTCATGATGCTTTCCACAATGTGTGACTGAATTTGGGAACCTTCATGCTAAAAGGATGAATCTGGGATTTCTGTCCTTGTTTGATTCTAGTGACGAGGCACAGCAGCACCTTTTTTTGTTGATACTGGTTTCCACTTGCTTCTGCTGTATGCACACACTCTAAGAAGAGCATGAATTTTGATTCTTGCTATTGAGTGTGACGCTGCAAACAGAGGTTCCCTTTGGTTTCCGTTTGGCACCTGCAGCACCGCTCCCTCCCTTCCATTTTTTTTAATACAGCAGCTGATACTCCTGAATCAGTGTATGTTGTAGTTGGGAAGAGTGGGGTTGGCCCTTGCACTGGTTGATACCTCGTCATGCAATGCTATAGAGCAAATGATTGACTCTAAAATTGCGTATACACAACCTTCAGATGCATCTTTTTCTTTCCGATTTAATTTTATTCCCCTCTGCTCTCACCTTGATGCCGCTTTATGCCTTCTTTCACAACTCTTCCTTCACACTTGTGACACAATCTGTGATTTGGGACAAAAGGGTGTGGTATGCGTTTTAAAACAATAAAATATCTAGGTGTCTTTTCACCCATTTTAGGCCACCCAGTTGAGATTCCAAATCGCCCCTTTACCCTTTTTTCCCCCATCACTTCCTCCCACGCTTTACCCAGGGTGTCTCATTGCACCTGCTGGGTTAGGAATGAAATTAAAGCAGTAGTCATATCTGCTGCTCCTCAATCGTGGTCTTTCTTGCTAGATGGAGTGAATGAACATCTTTTTTTATTATTTTTCAATGAAAATGCCTTTTTTTTTTCATTGTACTCATTGTATTGTCGGCTACTAACTGAAAATCTCCCATCTCTTTT